>NW_024870678.1:600000-837500 GCF_019054845.1 Dipodomys spectabilis | reverse complement strand
AGGAGGTTAGAGGTTCTCTCTGACTTCCTGTAACTAGAATCCTAACTAGCCACATGTGAGGAAAACCAAATGTCATGCGAAGTAGTGAACTTATCACCCTTGAGGCCTTGAGGCAAAAGGTCAGAACAACCCGTTTTCTAGCAAAGCTGAAGTCCCTGCACTATTTTTAGAAACTTCTTGAGTTTGTCATCCCCCCTATGATATGAGAAGAACCAAAGAATTAAAGTTCATCACCCAAGAGAGCAATGGCCCACTTTTTTCCACCTTAGCTGAGGGCTTCTAGAAATATACACTGAACAAGTTAACAGAATGAATCACAATCATGAACGCACTGGGGCTCCTAACACTTAAAGGACTTGGGTGGAGAATCAAGGCAAACAGCCTGTCATTACCCCATCTGGGAAGCTCAAGGTCATCAGAGTGGTTAGGAGTGTGGGCTTTGAAGTCCTAAAGCAGACCTGCGTGCAATCCCAGCTCCACCTTCCACCGTAGCTACAGTACCTGCAGTGGCCTGACCTCTTTGAGCCTCAGTTTCCTCATCTGTTAATTAGGCCTTGTCATGCCCTCCCTCCCAAGGTGATTGTAAGGGTTGTGTGATAATATTCATTCCTACTAAGCAGGCAATGAATAAGCAGCTATTATCATGTTCTTAAGTTTTACACATTGTTTTCTTTTTTTAATTAAAAGGATAACTCTTTTCATTGACTGGAAGGTTGATCTAAGTACTCAGTTTCCTTAAGGCTCTAAAACATACTATTCCTGTGAGCTGGTACCGAGTATCTATGATACATGACTGATTCTGTTGGCCTCGAAGGTCCTTGTTTTGCTGTTCTTCACTTCCCCTAGGATAAGCACAGGCCAAAATGGCAGCCAGTGCTGTCTTGGACTGACCTACCTGGTCCTACTGAGCCTACTCTCACAGTTTGATCCAGGGGATCAAAATAATTTTCCTTACCACAGAAATGTAATGATTGAACTTTATTCAGAACCCTCCTGAGAATCTGATAGATATTATAGTTCTCTCCCTACCATTGCTTCTCATTATTCACTGTAGTTTTATTCTAACATGTCAATGGGAACACCAAATTAGCAAATACTAAGCCATTACCCCTAGCAGAAATACAAGGATAATTTCCTGTGAGCTTGTGGTCACCTTTCCATCAGATAGTAAATACATAGCCATGTTTCTTGGTGAAGAATATGTGTGTTTCTATGTGTATATGTATGTATATTCCATGTTTTCTGTGTATTTCTATGTGAAGAATATACATATATACAACCTATTTACATAAACATATATACAAACACACACACCAAACATATATAGTTCTTTAACAGAACTCAACACCAATAGCACTATAAGCCATTCTTGAATGAGGCTTAGCTAACACATGCAGTTTCGCAGTAAGGCACATCACAGCTTTCCGTCCTTAGGGTCATTCACAGCACTTCAACACTGCATTGAGGGTCACTGTAAACAGCAAAAGCACAAAGAAGTAAAAAACAAAAAACAAAAAAACCCAACCATAACAGTTGTTTATAGCACGAGAACTAAAACAAGAAGTCATAGCCTTGCCTTATACAACCTCAAGGAGGCATGGGGATTATAAATAAATTTTAGTGAGTAGATGCATCTCCCTGTATGGAATCCGTAACAAATGAGGACTGACTGAGCATCTCTGGGATCAAAACCCATGGAAGCCAGTCCTGTGGGACGTGGGGCAGAGTGAAGCATTCCATCTTTTGCAACTTATGGAAACCCATCTAAAATAGGAATGAATGAATAAAATGTCTTTCTGTAAGCAAAGGAGTTTCTTTTACCAGGCATTTCCATTCCCCACTCCCTTGATATTTTACAGCTCTGGAGTTTGCTCAAGGTCTTGCAATCACAGGGACATTTGCGAAAACAATATAAACTAAACATATTTGATGCTCTCTTATGTTTACTATTGGTTTTAGCAGCAAAATGTTTATCCATCTCAGACAACTCTGGTTACAACTATGTGAAAAAAATATGCTTCGCAGAAAAATCAGAGGAAAAAAGAAAATAAAAACAGTCGTTGAGGTGGCAGAATATAATTTTTTTCTTTAAAATGTGATCTTCAATGTTGATGTTATGTGATCTCAGACATAAATAAACAAGAAAACTTCAATTAAAATAGTATGTCTGGGAGTAGAAGAAGGCCAATCAAAATATTTTTAAAAGAGATAATTAATAATCTTTTGCCGGGTGTCAGTGGCTCATGCCTGTATTCCTAGCTACTCAGGAGGCTGAGATCTGAGGATTGCGATTCAAAGCCAGCCCAGGCAGGAAAGACCCTGAGACTCTTATCTCCATTAGAAAACCAGAAGTGGTGCTGTGGCTCAAGCAGTAGAGTGCTCACCTTGAGCTGAAGAGCACAGGGACGGCGCCCAAGCCCAGTTAGTTCAAGCTCCATGACCAAAAAAAAAAAAACCAAAAAAACTTTTATCACTTCTCCCTTGAAATTCATCCACCTTGACAAAAATGAAATTGAGCTCTCCATCCCATTCTTCTGTCCCATAAGATTTAGAGAGCCATATTGTTCCTCTCTCCTCTTTTTTTTTTTTTTTGGTGCTGGTACTGGGGCTTGAACTCAGAGCCTGGGCACTGTTTCTTAGCTCTTTGCTCAACACTGGCACTCTACAGTTGAGCCGCAGCTCCATTTCTGGCTTTTTGCTGGTTAATTGGAAATGAGAGCTGCACTGACTTTCCTGCGCAGGCTGATTTTACACTGGGATCCTCAGGTCTCAGCCTTGTAAGTTGCTAAGATTACAGGTTTAGCTACTGCCAACTGGCTTACTGTTCCTTTTCTGAGCCCTTTAAATGCTTTCCTCCTGTACTCACAGGATGCTAAGACTGAAAGTAGAAAGCTATAATAATCAAGTGGCACCAGGTGACTGACTCTGGGAACATGTGATCTTATAAAACTTACCAGCTCACACGTGATTTTTATGAAAATTACCATGGAGAATTTACCAGAGGGAAATTACCAGTGGAAGTGGCAAAGTGGTCTCAAATAAAGCAGTTGGAAATAAGTAAGGCCTGCAGCCTCAGAGCTCTTCCTATGATGCAATTCACAGGCCCAAATGCTGGAACAAGGCTCCTCCTGAAAAACTAAGCAATCAGCCAATCCCATTTTTGTTTTGTTTTGTGTCTGTGGGGTTTGAACTCTGGGCCTAGGCTCTTCAGCTCAAGGCAAGCACTCTACCACTTGAGCCACAGTGCCACTTCCAGTTTTCTGGTGGTTAATTGGAGATAAGAGTCTCGGGGCTGGGAAGGTAGCTCAGTGGTAGAGCGCTTGCCTTGCATGTATGAGGCCCTGGGTTCGATTCCTCAGCACCACATAAGCAAAAGGAAAAAAGCCGGAAGTAGCGCTGTGGCTCAAGTGGTAGAGTGCTAGCCTTGAGCTGAAGAGCTGAGGGACAGCGTGCAGGCCCAGAGTTCAGGCCCCACGACCGGACCCCCACCCAAAAAAAAAAAAAAAGAGTCTTGCAGACTTTCCTGTCCGGGCTGGCTTTGAACAGCGATCCTCAGATCTCAGCCTCCTGAGTAGCTAGGATTACAGGTGTGAGCCATCTGTGCCTGGCTCCAATCCCAGTTTTACTAAGCACATTTTATATGCCAGGCTGGATCACATGTGGCACATACTAAGACCAATCAAAACTGATTGTTGGTTTTAGATCATGGCTCACTTGGAAAGGCAGACTTTAGTCATCAAAGAATATTCTGTGAGAGAACTACAGGAGCAAGATACCAAGCCCCTACTGGTGTCATGCCAAAAGCCCAGCTCCAGGGACACAGAACAAGAGAAAGTTTTTGTCTTCAAACATTATCTATGGAAGAGACAGAGAATAACTATTAAAATAAACAAACTGGATCATGTCTGACAGAGCCAGAGGAAACCAGTCCAGAGGGCAAAAACAACACATATAAGGAAGGAATTCTGTAGGAGGGTGGAGAAAGATGAAGTAATGTTGGACTTTATTCTGTAGATTGGGGATGCTGCTATTTCTTACTTTCCTTGCTGTAACAGACATTGCTAATCTAATCTAAGACTCTCTCCCGCCAGGCCCAGCGAGATCTCTGAAGGAGGCACTACTAATCAACTGGAGTTGATGTGTTGGTTATAGACTATTTATCATCATACTATCAACAGTGGGAAGCATGAGACTATTAGAATAAAATCTTTTTTTTTTTTCCAGTTGGTCGTGGGGCTTGAACTCTGGGCCTGGGAGCTGTCCCTTAGCTCTTCAGCTCAAGGCTAGTACTCTATCACTTGAGCCACAGCACCACTTCCAGTTTTCTGGTGGTTTATTGGAGATAAGAGTCTCACAACTTGGGGCTAGGAAGGTAGCTCAGTGGTAGAGTGCTTGCCTTGCATTCATGAGGCCCTGGGTTCGATTCCTCAGCACCACATAAGCAAAAAGAAAAAAAGCCAGAAGTGGCGCTGTGGCTCAAGTGATAGAGTGCTAGCCTTGAGCTGAAGAGCTGAGGGACAGTGCCCAGACCAAGAGTTCAAGCCCAATGACCGAACCCGCCGCCCCCCCCCCAAAAAAAAAAAGGTCTCACAACTGTCCTGCTCAGGCTGGCTTTGAACTGTGATCCTCAGATCTCAGTCTCCTGAGTAGCTAGGTTTACAGGCATGAGCCACCAGTGCCCAGCTTAGAATAAAATCTTTTTAAAATTTTTTCTTTATTTATTTTTATTGTGAAAATACCGTACAGAAGGGCTACAATTACATGAGCAAGGTAATGAATACATTTCTTATCAAGCATTGTTGCCTCCTACTTTGTTTCCCCTTCCCATCCCTTCCCATCTCCCTCTCCCTCCCCTCCCCCCAACCCTGCCTCAACACCCCCCCCTAAAATTGTTAGAATAAAATCTTAAGGAAGATTAAGCAAGGGACACAAAGTCACCTACAGGGATCCTGAAGGCCATTTAGAAAATATTCACGTGTATGGTTACTAAACTCTTATTGTGTGCTGGTCCTTCATCCATTTTCAACAACCTCAAAGGGTAAGTATCATTTCTTTTCTTTGAGTAGGTAAAGTGAAACTTAAAGAAGGTATCATTTTCCCAAGTGGAGAAGCCAAGATTTGAACCTGTTATGTGTTTCCAAAGCCCTGACTCATTTCACCACAAAATGCTGACATTTTACGTGCAAGGTGAGAAGAACTTGGGATAGAAATGGAAAGATTAGACAGAAATGAGAGACATTCATGAGAACAGACTGCAAGTATAAGGTCAAAGATAGTAATAGCAAAAGAAAATGTCTTGGTTTGTGCATAGAAAAAAGATTGAATGGCACACACTAAACTTCTGAGGAGTAGGATGAGAATTGGGAAGGCATTATTATTTGTTGCTTTATAAGCTTCTGCATATCTTTCAAAAATCATAGATAGGGCTGGGAAGGTGGCTCAGTGGTAGAGCGCTTGCCTTGCGTGCCTGAGGCCCTGGGTTCGATTCCTCAGCACCACATAAGCAAAAAGAAAAAAGCCGGAAGTGGCACTGTGGCTCAAGTGGTAGAGTGCTAGCCTTGAGCTGAAGAGCTGGGGGACAGCACCCAGGCCCAGAGTTCAGGCCCCACAACCGGACCAAAAAAAAAAAATCATAGATATGTACATTATAGAATATACAATATGCCATATATGTACTATGCCATAATGCACATATAATATACATATATATTATTATATATATTATATAATACATCTACATATACATATATTAAATATGTGTATATATTATATATTACATATATTATTATATATTACACATATATTATTGAACTCAGGACTTGAGCACTATCCCTTAGTTTTTTGCTCAAGACTGATGATCAACCACTGAACTACATCTCTACTTCTGGCTTTTTGCTGGTTAATTGGAGATAAGAGTCTCTCAGACTTCTTGTCTGGGCTAACTTTGAACCTTAAGCCTCAAATCTTAGCTTCTTGAATAGCTAGGATTGCAGATGTGAGCCACTGGTGGCTGACTAAGAAACATATTTTATAATTGACAGTAACTCTAAGGTATTTTTCTCCTGGGTGACCGAGAGATTCCACTGATAGAATTCAAGTTTGCTTTTAGACATGTTAAGGGAGGCTTAATGGTGGGTTGTGTTCATGGACTACTAGGCTTTCATTCCAACTCAGGACGCAGGCATCTTCAAGCTTGCAAAGATTGGGTCTTCATTTGGGGGTCTTCAAAGTAGGCCATACTATCTGTCAGTAGACTGTCTCTGCAAGGCATCCCCAAGCTAAGTGCATCGGAGGCCCATGGTAAAACTTGGCCTGGAGCATAGGAACACAGGACTCTGGTCCTATATTCAGTGGTGCCAGCTAAGTGGGCTGACACCACTCTGAACATATCATTGTGTTCGCTCACGGTGTCTCAGGCTGGCTCTGGCAAGTTGGTTAGGCAAGGAATAAGAAGGCTGCTTCTAGCATCCTGGTCCCCAGAGAGACTTTGCATCGCTTGCTTGACCTCCCAGTGCCCTACGGGGCACATCTCTGTTTACCTCAAAGCAATGGGGTTGTGAGTAATGGCTAATAAAAAGAGCGATGTAACAGCCAGTCATTTACATATCACAACCAGAGCAAAACCAATAATAATAATGACATGTCTAGGAAAAACAATAGTTCTCTGAAAATTTGAGAGTAGATTCCTGAGGTGGGAAGACTGATGCCCCGTAATCGTCTTACTCAAGCTGCTTTTTAATAGAAGGCAATAAGCACAAATGAAACCATCATCATAATGTATGCCATGTCATAAAAAGTAATTGCTGGCTCAGCCAGGCTCCCTGGAGCAAGCCTTCCTCAGCCCAGTGTCTTCCCTGCCAGCTGTAGATTTTGCTTCCAGTATGGCTGAGGAGCTGGCTCCAGGGTGGCCTTATACCCAGAGAACCCAGTAAGCTGATACGTATTGTCCCAGCTTCCTACTTCTGAGCTTGTGGGGAAGCTTTGAACTCCAGGAGTGGGCTGTTTCCTCTGAGGGAGAGCATGGTATAGGGAGACCCAGGATGAGCACATGTGCTCTCTCCCCCTCCCTCCCCGTTTGTTTGCCATATGTGATGCTTCCCAGCAATCTGGTTGAGCTTGGTGTGACTAACCCAGCCTGTGCAGGCCTCTGTGCAGGAGGCCCAGTCTCAAAAGCCTCCATTAGTTTCCAAGAAGCTTCGGCCATAAGTAGCTCCAACCCCAAGGCCTAATAATGTGTGATTTCCTTGCAAATCAGCCTACAAACAGCTACCAACTGTCCCCACATGCCAATAGCCCCATTGGTACTGGGGGACCCGTATGAATCATCCTCTACCAGGCCCTCATCATGTGTCATCTTGACAGTTTATGGGCTGACATTTGACCCGCAGTCCCTGCGTCCCCCTGGTCAGCACCTCCTCACCCGGAACTCTACTTTCATTTGAGAAGGTGTTGTTTGAAAGCATAATTTCACACTTGTGGCCTTTGATAGGGAAATTCCTCCTGAGCAGCGATAGGTTGGTCTTGTGGTAGCTGGGTGTCATCCAATACTTTTACCTAGGCCAGCTCCCCAGCTAGATCTGGGAAATTTGGGAAAGATCCCAGTTTCTTTAGGAAATAGCAACCCAAGTATGGTGGTAGCCCTGCCCTGAATTACTCAGACTTTCAAAGTTGATTCACTTCTGTGATACAGAGAATTGGGGAACCAGGCAGCCACCCTGTTACACACCTCTTTGTCACACATAATCATGTAGAATCATCTGGCACAACTTGGATGGCTGTACAAGGAGATATTGTAAATTTTATTTGTAGAAGCCGGAGGGAGGCCTAGGCTGCCTGGAGGCTTCATCTCTGGAGATAAGGGATCAGGAGCTTCAGTCATCATGGACTTGCTCTGCAATATGTCTTCATGGTATCTGCCCTCTCCCCTCTCCCCTGCCACCCCTCAAGTGTGCCCCTCTTGGGCCGCCCACTGGCATTCCTTTCATCTCAGAGGAATCTCAGGCTGATGTGGTTGGTGGCTCTTCCTTCCTTGGCAAGCCCCCTGAGCTGAAGGCAGACAGGATCAACTCTGCGGAAGGCCTGCAGTCAGTAATCCCTCCAGCCAGCAAATCTCTTTGCACCTGCCTCACTTCCTCTTTCTCTCCTGTCTGCCTGGGCCTGTTGCTTCTTTCCCTTGACTGCCCACAGGCCAGAGTACAAGTACACACTGCTTAGATTCACAGAACTCTTAGTCTCTGAACTTAGAACTGATAAGCAGCTTCCCCTATTATTCTTTTGTGGGGCCCCTGGAATACATATTGCTTCCCTTTAGTTATAAGACTACAATGCATCTTCCTTCACTCTTCCCACCATTTATCCCAAGGCGCCCACACCCCTCTCCCCCACTCCAGCCAAGTACACAGTTCCATCTTCACAGAAGTGCATTGAACATCATGGCTGTATTTACCCTCCATTCACCTTGCCCTTTCCTTAAAAAAAATAAAAAATCCAGCATATGGCCTGAACACTGAACATTCAAGTGGTGATTACTATGCACAATGAAGATGGTATTGAGGGGGAAAAGATTTTTTTAGAAGATAAGCTTTCTGTTGGGTTAGTTGGTCTTCTAAATCCCTGGGGATTGTTCTTTTAAGCCTCATTCCCACCAATGTGATGTTTATGGCTGTTGCTATTATTAAAACCAATTTTAGTAATAACCATAATAATCTTATACTGCGCCAAGGTAGTCAAATAGTCCATAGGAGTAAAGTGCACATCCATTAACCACTGGAAGTTCTTGGGCCTTGAGTGCTGGGCCTCCTACACAGAGGCCTGGACTTCAGGCCTCTGTGATGCCAACCCCAGCCAGAGTGCTCGGAAGCAACACATAGGGTAAACAAGTAGAGGGGACATGTGTTCATCTGGGGTCTCCCCACTGCTGGACTTCAAAGCTTTATCTATAGATAATAGAGCCCAAAGTTGCTGGCACTGTCGGAAAAGAGATGACTCTGTTTGGTATATGCCTTCTCCCCTCTATGATGAACGAAGTCACATCAGCCTCAGATAGGACAGCTCAAGTGCTTTTTTTTTTTTTTTTTTTGTGAGAGAAGGTAAGTAGCCCAGGCTGGAATCAATGCAAGATTCTCCTGCCTCAGTCTTGCATGTGTTGGGATTATAGATGTCACCACTTATGTTTGACCTAGAATACTGCTGGGGTTGTTGTTGTGTGTGTGTGTGTGTATGTGTGTGTGTGTGTATCTACGCCAGTCCTGGAGTTGAACTCAGGGCCTGGGAGCTGCCCCTGGGCTTTTTAGTTCAAGGCTAGCATTCTTCCACTTGAGCCATGGCTCCATTTTCAGCTTTTTTGGTGCTTAATTGGAGTCTCATGACTGGCTTTGAACCACGATCCTCAGATCTCAGCCTGCAGAGTAATTAGAATTACATGTGTGAGCTACCACCAGAATCCTTTTAAAACAACAACAGAAAGATCAAATTCAGCGGGGGTACTTTGAGGAGCAATATAATGTTTCTCCTTTCTGAAATACTTTTGACAAAGAAGACTTCCCCTGAGAGAGGCCACAAAGACTTGACGGTGTTTTGCCCTTTGTGGGGCTCTGATACCACCCAGAAGGTGTCTTGACAGTGTGTGTCACCAGAGGGAAGTCAGTGCCCCGCCCTCGAGTTGTCAGTCAAGAAGCAAGTGAAGCAGGAACCAAGGTGACAGCACCCACCCTTGGACAGCCAGAGTTACATCACTGCAGGAGGAGTTTCTGCGGAACCAGAAGGACTGAGTTCCTTGCTCACTATGCGAGGCAGCTCCTGGGCTGAAGTGAGCATAGGATGCCCTAGGGAAACCCTCACCGTGCATTTTCTCCTCTCAGCGAGGCTCTCTGGGCCATGCAGCAGGTTTTAAAGAGAGTACTTTCGAGAATCACCTGTGATTCCTGGGCCTCACTGCAAATCTTTCCAGTCCAGTTTTCTGGGATGAGACCTAGAAATCTACACTCTGCCCATGCCTACTCCCTGCCCCCTGCCCACCACACACACCGCAAAGGTCTCTTGTACAAGTCACCCACCGTGGTGAAGCTGCTGAGGTGGTCAGCTGAGCCTGCTTCCAGTCTTACCCCTCTCTTTCCTCACTGGGAGCTTTGTCTTCTGATCTGCCTCCCTGGTCCCCAAAGCCTGTTGTCTAAGGGTTCACACCTCAGAGGCTGAGATCTGAGGATCACAGGTCAAAGCTAGTCAGGGAAGTAACATGCACGAGACTCTATCTTCCGTTAAGAAGAGGGGAGGATTAGAATTGGGGCTGTGGCTCAAGTGTAGAGTGCTAGCATTGAGCAAAACTGCTCAGGGACAGAGTTCAGGCCCTGAGTTCAAGCTCCAGGACTAGCGCCCAGGCTGTGTACCTGTGTATGTGTGTGTGTGCGTGCATGCACGTACACGCGCGCGCACACACACACACACACACACACACACACATACCACCAAACAACCTGCCTCCTTCCCCCCTACCCCTTATAACCCCAAAATTTGTAGTTGGTGGTGATGGTGGTTGGGCTTGTCTCTTCACACACCAGCTTGGGAAAGCACCCTTGCAGGACACTTAAAACAAAACTGTTAAATTCCAGTTGTTTTCATATTTTCTAATGAAAAACAGTACATTTCTTATCGAAGAAAAGATGCCATAAGGAAGAAAACAAAAAACCACACAAACTTATGAGATAGCTCTCATAACTAACATATAAATGAACTTTTCTCATGCTTTTCATTTTATGATGATTATGTACTGTTTTATCATTTGGGGATACAAAATGCCCATCGCTCTTTACCATGAAGATTGATAAGATCTGAGTCCTCATCCTGCTGGGGAGTCTTTTTCCTTCCTAGGGCATCTCTGCTTAGTCCAAACAGTCTGGTCTTGCTGCTCATTTACAGGGCTATCGAGAAGTGTTGTCATTATCTACAATTTTATTTCCTTTTACTATTTTATATTGATCATTTTATTCGTGTCAGTCTTGGGGCTTGAACTCAGGGCCTGGGTGCTGTCCCTGAGCTTTTTTTTTTTTGCCGGTCATGGGGCCTGAACTCTGGGACTGGGCGCTGTCCCTCAGCTCTTCAGCTCAAGACTAGTGCTCTACCACTGGAGCCACAGCGTCACTTCCGGCTTTCTTTGTTTATGTGGTGCTGAGGAATCGAACCCAGGGCCTCATGCTTGCAAGGCATGCACTCTACCGCTGAGCTACCTTCCCAGCCCTTTTTTTTTTTTTTAAGGCTGGCATTCTACCACTTGAGCCACAGCTTCACTTCTGGCTTTTTGATGGTTGCTTGGAGATAAGAGGCTCACAGACTTTTCTGCCTCAACTAGCTTTGAACCTTTATTCTCAGATCTCAGCTTCTTGAGTAGCTAAGATTACAGATAAGAAGCATTGTCACCTGGCACCTTTGATTTCAGAAAGTGACTTTTGTTTGCTTTTGGACCTAGAACTCAGACCTGCTTTTTGAAGCTATGGGGACTCCATGACACAACTCCAGGAAGCCAGTTATTCCTCACCAACTGGAATGGCTTCAGTGATGCCGGATTCAAGTCTGTCTGGCTCTCTCTTTCTCTTGCTTAGTCTCAGTGTCTCTGTCTCTCTCCTCAACCTCTGGCAGAAGTCAGGATGGTGGGAGGAGGCTGTTGGCAGATCCATCCATTCATTCAGGGCAATTGTCCTCTCAGCCAGGCAGGCTTCACTTTTTTTGTTTTTGTCATTGTGGGTCTTGAATTTGGCCTGGGGCTGTCCCTGTGCTCTTCAGCTCAAGGCTAGTTCTCTACCACTTGAGCCACATGGCCACTTCTGGTTTTCTGATGGTTAACTAGATATAAGAGTCTTACAGACTTTCCTTGCCTGGGCTGGCTTTGAACCAGGATCCTCAGATCTCAGCCTCCTGAGTAGCTAGGATTACAAGTGTGAGCTACTGGCACCTGGCAGGCTTCAGCCTTGATGACAAGTTCAGACTCCACCCACATGAATTCTCCTGGACAAAGTGGGATGGGTGTGGGCCAGAATTCTAGGATAACTTTTTTCATAGTCAGGTCAACATATACCAATCAGAGATGTTCTTACAATATTGAACCCCGTGGACTATCATTCAGAGCTCAATTCCTTTCTTCTGGCAGCTGTGATAGCATGTACTTCCTGCTACAAAGTCCTCTCAAAGGCAGAAGATGCCGTTGTCAGTCAAGCAAAAAAGAGAGGAAGAAGAAAGTCCTGCCATAATTATCTTATAGGGCAGAAGTGAAATGTTCCATCCAAATGATTCTTCCTAAGGTGAAGAGCCAGTTGTCACGACTGCTCAGAAAAGAGGTGGCAGACAACTTTTGAATGTCATCTTATCTCAACTAGGGCATATAAAACAGCAAGCCAGGTGAGTTCAAACCTGTAATTCTGGATACTTGGCAGAAGAGATTTGTAGATCCCAGTTTGAGGCCAGCTTGCCATAAAAGTTCATGAAACTTCATCTCAACCAATAGCTGGACGTGAGTGTTACTCCAGGGCTCAGTGGCTAGACACAGTGTTATACGTCTGGTGAAACACAAGTAGGAGATTTGCACTTTTGGCTTGTGCATAAAGAGTGACCTTACCTGAAAATAACCAAAACAAAAAGGAGGCATGGCTCAAATAGTAGAACACCTGCCCTGAGTTCAATCCTTGCTATCATAAAAAACAAATTAAAACAAAACTAGCTAAAATTATTTCTTAACAGTAATTCTCCTTTCTATATTCAATTCCATAATATTTTCCCTCTGCTAAAAATCATGTGTTTAAGCTTTTTTTTTTTTCTTTTTGGAGTCCTAGGTCTTGAACTCAGGGTTTGGGCACTGTCCCTGAGCTTCTTTTGCTCAAGGCTAGTGCTCTACTACTTGGCTCTACATTCTGTCTTTTTTGATAGTTTAGTGGTTATAAGAGTCTCACAGATTTTCTTGCTGGCTCCAAACACAACCCTCAGATCTCAGACTTCTGGGTAGCTAGTATTATAAGTGCAAGACAACCAGTGCCCAACAAAGCTATTTATTTTTTTAATACTTAAAGGATACTACCTTCTCCTTCCTACCATTCCCAAGACCTAGCCACTGGTAATAAAAATGTTTTAAATATAAATAATTCCTGAGACATCATCTTAAAGGAAATACTCGCTGGACTCATTCTGACCAATCCTGTGAATCTGGCTTTCTTACATCACAGCATTTAGCCTTTTTTCCAGGCCCTGTCCATCCTCAGGGAACAGGGATTTTTTTTTAAATTTAATTTAATTTTATTTGTGAACATACTGTACAGAGGGGTTACAATTACATGGGCAGGATAATGCGTACATTTCTTACCAAGCATTGCAGCCTCCTCCTTTGGTTTACCCTTCACATCCCTTCCCAGCCTCCCCCCTCCCCCCCAATCCCAGTCCTTCTCCTTCCCCCTCTTCCCCCTCCCCCCCACCGACGTTGTAAAGCTCGTTTTGGACATGACAACTTGTATTTCTCATTGTTGCAACAGGTCCACCTGTATCCTTAAACAACTGGTTTTTCCCCATCTCCTCCACAAGTTATACTGACATCAAATATAGTGAAAGCAGGGGTTATACTGTGGGGGAGGGACATACAAAGCAACAAAGAGATAATTTTATAAATGCGTTAGAAACACATGCATGAAAGAAAAAAACATTAAAATACATATCTAAGGGTTCATTTTCCTAACATCACATTATCTGACCTTTTCCGCTTGACTCATACATATACTAGATATTGCAAATAAGGGAAACCATGGGACCTATGTTTCTTTGGGCCTGGCTTACTTCACTTAATATAATTTTTTCCAAGTCTTTCCATTTCCTAACAAATGGGGCAATATCATTCTTTCTGATGGGAACAGGGATTTTATACTGTCTGAAGTCTTCTGCTCCAGAACAAAAATCATTTGCCAAAAATTAACTTATTCTAATAAACCCAGGTCTAAACAAAGTTTTGAAAGTTCAGTAATGCTCTCCAAGCAGAAACATTTACAGGGAGTCGGGGAGGGAAGAAAAAGGAGGAAGGAAGGAGAAGGAAGGAGGAGACAGACAGACAGACAGAGACAGAGAGACAGACAGACAGAGAGAGAGAGAGAGAGAGAGGAGCCAAAAATGAATCACAAATGAGGACCTTCAACCTGTGTGGAGTTCACACTGACACCCTTCTAATCACATTCACTGCTTGACTGTTCTGCTCTCCTGGAGGCCACCCCCAAATAATTCCAGCCTGCTGGAAAATTTAAATAGCAGGTGTTCCATGTAGGCTTAATTGTGTACTATTTGACACAAAATGTTAACAGTTGAGGCTAGGTGATGAGTACACAGAAATTCATTTTGCTCTTAAGAATATTTGAAATTTTCCATAATAAGATAATAAAAATGTTCTTGGGCCTGGGAAGGTGGCTCAGTGGTAGAGTGCTTGCCTTGCGTTAATGAGGCCCTGGGTTTGGTTCCTCAGCACCACATAAGCAGAAAACTCTGGAAGTGGCATTGTAGCTACAGTGGTAGAGCACTAGCCTTGAGCTAAAGAGCTGAGGGACAGTGCCCAGGCTCAGAGGTCAGGCCCCACTACTGACAAAAAATTTTTTTAAAAAAGTTCTTTAACCAAATACTAAGGTAGGATTGGAAGCTGGTGGTTTACACCTGTAATCCTATTCAGGAGCTGAGGACTGAGGACTGAAGTTCAAATCCATGAGACTCTCATCACTAGCAAAAAGCTGGAAGTATTGCTCAACTGATAAAGCACCAGCCTTGACAAGAAAAGTCAAGCAAGAACTCAAGGTCCTGAGTTCCAGGTTCAGTACTGGCACAAACAAAACAAAGCTAAGTTAGTAATAATATAGGGATTTTGAATAGGTGAATTTCGAATGTAAAACTCCATTGCTTCATCCTGTCACGTCAAAACTGACAAGTTCATTTTGCATACAGGAATTAACTGAAATAATCACACAAAAATGTGCCACAAATCCAGTTCCTTTCCCTCTAGTAAAATCATATCTTTATAATCCAGGAAGTAAAGTAGCATTATTCAAAAAGGGAGGGATACATTCCAGGTCCTCCAAAGGGATTAGGAGATTTTTCTGTGTGCCAAGTAGCCGCCATACCAAGCCTGCCTCAACTCTTGCCTGGATCAGCCATGAAACCTGCCCTAGTAGAAATGCAGGGTCTCATGAAACCGTCACACATACTTCCTAGACTCTGGAAGTGACTGGGAGCTATTGCTTCATAACCTGAGAACCTGTCACTCAGTGATATAATATTCTGGTCATCAGAACCTAGTTTCATAAATGATGGTACACCTTATCTTTAGGATAAGTTGCATGCAAATACATAAAGTAAAACTTGGCCATCCACAAGGCTTAGGGAGTATGAGTCACCTTTACTCTTGGTGTTATGGTAGGTTTCAGGAAATAAAACCTCAACAGGAGGGCATGGGAATTCCTTTACATGAGTCTTTTCATGATACTGCACTTGGTCCTGCTCTGTACTTGTCTTGGTGATGGAACAAAGGATGATGAACACAGTCACTGCATTTCTCCGGGTCAGGAGAGCTATGGGTGGAGCTATCATTCCCCACAACAAGGCCTCACCTTAATGCCTTGGTAAAGCTCTTCAACATGCTCAGTTTTCAGCTGCCTCTGCTGCCCACTGTTGGAGGCTGATTTGTCTGTATCTTCCCTTTCATCCTGCCTTTTTGGGCACAAAGTATCCAGACTCTAGTCTAAATGACTCAAAATGAGGGGCTCCACTCACTCACTACATGCTGCGTTTTACCACTGGAAGTTATAAACCCCATTTCTGGTGGATCAGGATTTTTTTTTTTTTTCCTTTTTGTTCCAGTACTAGGACTTGAACTCAGGGCCTGAGCACTGTCCTTTAGCTTTTCCACTCACAGCTGGCACTTTCTAGCTTTTTACTAGTTAATTGGTGATAAGAGACTCATAGACAGGGCAGGGAAGATGGCTCAGTGGTAGAGTGCTTGCCTTGCATGCATGAGGCCCTGGGTTCGATTCCTCAGCACCACAAGCAGAAAAAGCCAGAAGTGGTGCTGTGGCTCAAGTGGTAGAGCACTAGCCTTGAGCTGAGGAACTAAGGGACAGTGCCCAGTCCGAGAGTTCAGACCCCACAACTGACAAAAAAAAAAAAAAAAAGAGTCTTATAGACTTTAATGCCTGGGCTGCCCCCACAATCCTCAGGTGTCAGCCTCCTGAGTAACTAGGATTACAAGTGTGAACCACCCCTGTGTGGCATTAGAGATCAGTGTTCTGAATGGATGAGGTCTTATTGTCAAAATAACAGCCGATTCTCATACATATGCCATTTCTGTGATATAATCTGTAATCAGGATATATATCTGGGCTGCTTGTCAGTGTCTCCAGAGGAATCCTCTGGGGAGGAAGTAAGAAGTGAAAGCACTTGGGCTCAGGCCAGACGCCAGGGCTCCTTGAGGAAGCAGTGAGCTTGAACAACTTATTCTTCAGCTTTATGATCTCATGAAACACAAACTCACCTATAAGGAAGCACAGTCCTTAGTTGTTAATTAAACACCAGTTTGGTAAATGAGATGACCAAGGCTGAAGATGTGGCATTATCCATTTAGAGACCCAGTGCTTCTCCTCAAATGTTCTTAGAGTCATGTACAAAGACAGGCTGAAGAGCCCCTGTGCTGTGGCTGGAAGTAAGGAGTGAAGTTAGCTTAGGTGTTTTTTCAAACAAAATTTGTATCATTATTATAAAGGT
Organism: Dipodomys spectabilis; assembly: GCF_019054845.1. Lineage (NCBI taxonomy): Eukaryota > Metazoa > Chordata > Mammalia > Rodentia > Heteromyidae > Dipodomys > Dipodomys spectabilis. The sequence goes on along the minus strand of NW_024870678.1, from coordinate 820,739 downwards.
GATATACAAAGGAGTTACAGTTTCATAAGTCAGGTAAAGAGTACAGTTCTTACTGGACAATATCATCTCTTCCTTTGCTCTCCCTTTCTCTCTCTCTCTCTCTCTCTCTCTCTCTCTCTCTCTCTCTCTCTCTCTGTTTTCCCCTCCCAACCCCATCTGTAAGTGCCAACACCTGTTTATCTACCAAGACTTGGGGTATTGGACCTAAGGAAGGACTGTTGAAACTTTCAATGAGAGCTACTCAATAGTTAGGAAAGTCAAGAGAAAGGCTCCCTGCTTCTACCCAGGAATGGGGAAATCCTCTCTGTGCTGCTAAGCTGCTGGGCTATCACCTTTGAAAAAACAAGATGGTTGGTGGTTTTTGTTGTAAACATTGAGCTGCAAAGGCATACCTTAAGCAGCTGGATGATCCACTTTGAGTCATGCTGCTTAGGTGGTGGAAATTCCACTACAAAAGCAGGAGGCGTTGGATGAGACTAGATTAAGTCAGGTGTCTATGGAAATGGGCAGAGATTTGAGGCAGGACTGAGATAAGCTGGTTCTTGTCCACATGAACTCCAAGTAGTCCAGAGCCTGTTTGCTGAAGTCATTATGAAAGAGGAAGCTCATCTTAGTAAATAGAAAGTAAACTTTGTCAAAGTACACAGGTGAGATTTCTGGCAAGATGTAGGTGGCCAGCACCCAGGAAGAATGAAGCTTCCACAGCCAACCAGGGGTCCCCAAGTCCAGTCACCTGTAGGCTATATTTGATCACATACGGTGGCATCAAAGAGCAATAGAGAAATGGGTTTCAATTGAGAAGAATTTTGGCCTTTGTTTCTTTGTACCTTTCCAAAAATTAGAATAATTGCTAGATACTTGTTTTTCAATAGAGAAAAAAGGCAAAAACTCTCAACTTATTTACTGCTTTATTCTTACTATAAAAAGAATCTGAGAGCAGGGCGCTGGTGGCTCATGCCTGTAATCCTAGCTACTCAGGTGGTTGAGATCTGAGGATCACGGTTCAAAGCCAGCCCAGACAGGAAGTCTATGAGCCTCTTATTTCCAATAAACCACTCAGAAAACCAGAAGTGGCATTGTTGCTCAGGGACATCGCCCAGGTCCAAAGTTCAAGCCCCACGACGTACAAAAAAAAAAAAAAGAATCTGAGACTGTAGGAAGTTGCATGTAACCCACGATTGATAGAAATCAATATAAGGTATATTTCAAGGTACACACATTGTGTGTGTGTGTGTGTGTGTGTGTGTGTGTGTGTGTGTGTGTGTGTTGGTATTAGGGCTTGAACTCAGGGTCTGGGCACTGTCCCTGAGCTTTTTTGCTCAACTAGTCCTCTACCACTTGACCTACAGCAACACTTCTGGCTTTTTTGGTAGAGAATTAGAGATAAGAGTCTCATGGACTTTCCTGCCTGGGCTGGCTTTGAACCACCCTCCTCAGATCTCAGCCTCCTGAGTAGCTAGGATAACAGGTATGAGCTCCCGGTGATGGGTTTTCAACTTGAAGGGTATCTGACCTAGAATATGTGTGTGTGTGTGTGTGTGTGTGTGTGTGTGTGTGTGTGTGTGTGTGTTTTATATCACCCACCTCATCTCCAGCAGGAGAAGGAACTTTCTGGATCCTCACCCTTACCATATACCTGGTTTCAACTGCCTGAACTGTCAGCCCTTGGAACTTCCTTCAGGCAAGTTCTAAGTGTGACTTAGCCTGTTTGCCCTCATAGTGTTGAGTTTTGGAGACATCACTACTATTCCTTTGTGCCATGGCTACAGACAGTCCCAGGGGGACTGTCGGGATGCAGTAGTGTTGTGAGAGCACAGTGGGTTAGAAGATCTAGAGTGAAGTTCCAGCTTTGCCCTTGAGTCCTGATGTGGCTCAGAAGGCCACTGTGCTCTAGAACCTGCCTGTATAAGGATAAACCAGGAGCAATTTGGAGCTAGGACGACATGAGCCATCTTATGACAAGGACCAGGACCACTTCATTCTCTGCATGATGATGGGGATTCAAGTGACAGAGGACACCCACAAATGTGACAGTTGCTATAGGTTCTCAGGAAGCACGAACCTTCCAGCTTGCTCTCCTGTGTCCCTCTGACTCCCTTCCTTTGGAGTAATGGTAACCTAAAGTGTCATGTTACATGTCATGCATGTGGGCCTCCAACCTCTCCATCCTTCTCTTAATGTCAGAAGCATTAGGTTGGAACTGACTGGAAGGAGACAGGGCAGGAAACACCCACCCCTTCCTTCAGCAGAGCAACCTCAAAACCTCTTGAAATGAATTCACTACATCTTCAGACCTCTATAAAAAATTCTCTCCCTACGTGTCTCTCATAATTCTTTGGTTCTCAGTAGGAGACCTAGCCAGAGGATCAGGACACGTGTGTGTGTGTGTGTGTGTGTGTGTGTGTGTGTGTGTGTGTGTGTGTGTATCAGGGCAATGCACTGATACTAGGATTGGGATTCAGGGGCTGGCACTATCCCTGATCATCTTTTGCTAAAGGCTGGTATTCTATCACTTGAGCCACACAGCTCTTCTTCTAACTTTTTTGGCAAGTGGAGAATAAGAGTCTCATGGCCTTTTTTGCCAGGCTGGCTGGCTTTGAACTATGATCCTCAGATCTCAGCCTCTTAAGGAGCTAGGATTACAGGTGTGAGCCAATAATACCTGGCTAGGGCGTGTTTTTAAATATTATTTATTATTTTCACAAAATATGAGCCTGGTACAAAATTCAAAAGTTATAGAAGACTAGTAAATAAGCTCTTCTCCACGATGTACTATATCTTCTGTTTCTTCTCTGAAGGCATGCACAGTGCCAGATTCCAGCGAATCTGTTCAAAGCTATTCAGTGTGAACACTGGAGATGTGGCTCAGTGGTAGAGGGCTTGCCTAGCATGTGCAAGGCCCCGGGTTTGATTCCTAGCAATAAAAAAACAAAACAAGACAAATTCAATGCATGTGTATATACTCCTGTTTTTCCCTTTCACAAATGAAAACACAGTACACTATTATACTTTCTCTTTCAGTCTCTTAAAGTTATATTTAGGTCTCTTCCATTTCAGCATATACAGAGCTGCCTCATTTAAAAAAAAAATACAACATAGTAGTCCATCATATAGATGATTGTAATTTATTTTACCAGTCTTCTATTAGACATTTTCCAAAATGTTATTATAGTGAGAAATGTTGCAATGAATGTTCTTGTACATATAATAGTGTCATATTGCTCCTTGTTTTGCATTGTTAGTTTTATTCTCATGTGTAAATGTTTGTTCTTCCTTTTCCCCTCCCTTCTTTCTTTTCTCTGTTCCTTCTTTCTTTCCCTCCCGTTTCCCTTCCTCCCTCTTTCCTTCCCTCCCTCCCTGTCTTCCTCCCTCCCTTCTTTCCTTCCTTTGTTGAGCTGGGGATCAGATCCATCTGTATTTCAAACTGTGTTTTAATGAGATTGCAAGTACCTAGTGGACTAGAGCAAACATTGTGCTGTCTTGAAACTCCCAAAGTAAAGCACAACATTATACTCATAGGTTGGGTCTCAGAAATATTGGATAAATATTCAACTATAACTGGGCATACCTGTAATCTCAGCACTCTAGCTGAGGCAGGAAGATTATAAATTTAAGGTTAGCCTGGGCTACATAGTGGGTTGCAGGCCAGCCAGAGCTACATAGACTCTGCCTCAAAACAAAACAAAATAAATCAATCAAAATAAACAAAACCCTCAATTTTGTCAGTGATACATACTTAAGAGAGAAGCACATGGTATTTGAAAGGTTAAATAACTTGCCTAAATTACAGCCAGTCAAAGGAAAGACCAATAAAATAAGTAGTTAAAAATAACCTAGATATCTAGATGTGTTCTGAAAGTAGAACATGTTCCCAGTATGTACATGTAGACTCAGAACAGATAACCCATTGGCTGTCCTAGTGAAGAGAGTAAACAACTGCTCTAGAAAAATCGGTCATCTTGGGAGGTTGGCAGATGCCTTCAGGTTTTGGAATTCCATCTGGCAGGTGTTGACTCCAGTTCACAGAATGGTGTCCTAGTGACCTGGAAAAGTTAAAGTTAAGCATCGTCCAGTGAGCTTGACTGAACAGTGATAGAGATTTCCTCTCCAGAGGGGAATCTAATTCATCTCAGAGGAAGACAAAAGAGGGGACAGAAGGAAGGAAGGAAAATCTGGAGGAGGAAAAGCACACCCTGAGCACATGACAGCTCCTGAATAAATCAGGAAAAAGAGGGAATGAGTAGATGACTTTAATTGTCCTGCATCAGCTGTCATGGGTGATACACGAGGAGAATGCTTCTTTGTTAATAAACAAGGAGGGTGTTGTTATCATGATGCCTAATGAACACTCATTATGATCTGGTAGTTCAAAATGTGTGGTCTGATTGGTGGACCTCAAAACAATTATGTCGACATCTTCTAGCTTAAGGATCATACAGCTCTGCAGTTTCGCAATCCCATTACCCCTTCAAAACAAAAAAGGTTTGCAGACACTAAATGTTGTGTTTAATCTTCCTGAATCTCTTCAGGGATTTCTAAGACCTCCACCTACAGTGAGTCCAGTGTCCACATCAGTTTCTTTTGTTTTGTGTTTCCGAGCTAGTAAGTTTCCTTTGCCCTTAAGGAAAAAGGATGGGGGAGAGTAATGAATGTTTCCTTTAGTCTTTAGGCTCCACACCTCAACCAATAAAAGCCTTGCCATCAGGTTTATGGGTTGGAAAATAACCTGCAAACTCTGCCACATGGGGCAATAGGAAGCATGGATGCCACATGGCACTGAAATGCAAGAGTCATTTGAGGAGCATAATTATCCAAGGTGGCAGTTTGGCCAAGATGGAGGGAGACACTCCTAAGCTTGAGTAAAGTGCCCTGGAATCTGAGAGGCTACTGAAACCATCCACATTTCAAGTTCCTACCTCGCCCCAAAGGGTTGGCATCAACCTCCTTCCAAGGCCCTCCTGAGCACCTGCAGCCCTGACCCATAGGGCAAAGAGCCACATGCTGACTCATCAGCTCCTACAGCACGGGGCCAAGAGCTACAGGGCAAGTCCACCTGGTTTCCTTTGCCACCATGACCAAAACACCATGCCAGGCAGAGAGACTAGAAGGGAGTGTCATTGGTGGATGTGGCATTTCAACAAGGCTTTGTAAATGTCAATACATTTTTATTACACTGAGCAATAAGCTTTACACACATTGGTTTGTAGAAATGGACTGAGAGGTCATCTGGTTTAACACTGCATTTTGCAGATGTGGAAACACACATGGAGAAGTCTTGCTAAAGTCACCCAGCTGGTCAAACCTACTTGATCACCTGCCTTCCAACATTCTCCAGCACAGTGCTCTTTCCATTTCCTGATACCTGCTGCCCCCAACACCCGCAACGTTCTTGCTACTGCTCTCAAGTGTATTCCTTTGACATAAAACAATGGCTGGCTGAAAAGCTTTTGTGCATCCTTATTAAATATGAACGTGTTTTGAAGGTAAGACCTAGGATATCGCAGCAGTGAATGTCTTAATGTAAGGTTTGAAAAGTCTAAAACAATTTAGAACTTTCTTTATGACTCTGTCCAGAAACTCATATTTCTGAAGATAGAAGTGTGTTGTGTCCTGTTTCAAGAAACCAACCATTTATTCTTTTTTTTTAAAGTTTGCCAAATTGGCATATGTTAGCTATACAAGAAGGATTTCATTGTGACATAACTGTACATACATAAAATCAAACTTACCCATCTCTATCGCTCACTCTTATTCTTCTTCCAGCTTAAAACAATTTCAACTTGTTTCATCGTTCTATTTTCATGAATACATATAAAATCTTCAACCATAATCACCCTCTCAATTCACCTGTCACGTTTCTGATGATACCCATCCCCCCAACAGAGCCTGTTGGACTTTCTTTGTCATTTCTTGTCATCACTACCTACTCTAAATTATCACCAACTCATAACAGCACATATTTTCTAATCTGGCACCAGATTAGACAAGTGTTGTGGTTGATACTTTGACAACAAGGTTTCTTGTTGTTTCTTGAAGCGCTGGAAGTCATCCTCTAGCCCATGCTAGGCAAGGGCTCTCCACTCAGCCACTATTGTTGATATTCTCTGTTGATATACTGCCCCATGCTAAAGTCACCCAGCTGGTCTAACCCATGGCAGCTAGTACACATGCAACAGAATGTAGAATGTGGAATTTTCTATTAGCTCTTTGAACGCAAATATAGTCAAAAGGCATAATATTCTTACTCAAATAACTTCTTTGACCCAAAAATCAACATAGACAAAAAATATCAAAAGCACCTATAAAATGAAAGAGTATATAAAAATCAAAGCTAGGCCTTACTGTTTTTAAACAAATTTGATCTTCTTTAATAGTTATTAAAATAGATCATTTATGTAAAAGAGGCCAATAAATTAATTGAATTATATAATACACTTTCTCTTCTGAAGCAGATATTTCTTTGGGTCAAATCATGGTCCTGTTCATAACTGGCACTCAACCTGGCCTGGCCCAGTGCTTGAAGCATAACAGTCAGGCAATAAATGCTACTTGAATGGATGGATGAATGAAGGGGTAAAAACACTAGAATTCTTTATTTACAGGTGATAAACCCATAACTTGAGACAAAAATAGAATTTTAAAAATCTTAGGATTTTATGTATTTGTGAGTCTTATGAGAGGATTTTAAAATAATAGTTTTTAAAATAATAGTGTTGGTAGGGAAGATTTCATGAGCACTTTTCATTCAGTAAATAGGTCAAAAGAATACACGAATCATGTCTATACAATGTGAATTACCTTTCAGACATCCTTCCACTCTATCTAATTTGATAGTACATGATAAAGAAGGTTTCAGAATATGTTTGAAATTACATCTTTAATGATCTCTGTGTTTTTGGGGATTGAGCCTGATGTGCTAATGTAGAGCATATAGGAAAGACACAGCTCCACCACAGTTACTATTATATGATATTAAACAAGTTAGGAATGTTTTCTAGATCCACTGGGTCAAGGTTCTTTCCCTGATTCAGCTAATTTATTTATTTATTTTTTTTGGGGGGGGGGTCCGGTCGTGGGGCCTGAACTCTGGGCCTGGGTGCTGTCCCTCAGCTCTTCAGCTCAAGGCTAGCGCTCTACCACTTGAGCCACAGTGCCACTTCCGGCTTTTTTCCTTTTGCTTATGTGGTGCTGAGGAATCGAACCCAGGACCTCAGGCATGCAAGGCAAGCTCTCTACCACTGAGCCACCTTCCCAGCCCCTGATTCAGCTAATTTATATACTCATTCTGGGTTTGTTTTTTGTTATATGTAATATAAACGTACCTTAAGCTAAGCAGTAGTGGCTCATGCCTGTAATCCTAGCTACTCTGGAGGCTGAGATCTGAGGATTGTGGTTCAAAGCCAGACCAGGCAGGAAAGTCCATTTAACCAATAAAAATCTGTAAGTAGAACTGTGGCTCAAGTGATAGAGCTTGATAGCTTTGAGCACAAAAGCTCAGGGACAGTGCCTAGGCACTGAGTTCAATCTGGGACTGGCACTAACTAACAAATAAATAAAACCCTTACCTCAAAGGGTATTTGTAAGGATAAAATGAGACAATGCCTGAGAAAGATCTAGTAACTTATTCGGGAGACATCAAATGTGAGGCATTCTTTTTATAATTGTTGTTGTATCACGGAAGCTGTATTTAAGGCTCATTTTTACTTTCTGTTTCTTCTTCTGGAACAATGCCATTTTAAATGAATACTGCAGAGGAAAACTAGGTGTGACTCATGAATCATGTGTTCTCTGGAACTTTAATCTCTAGTTCTCTTCCCTTACCTCATGAAGCAAATGAACCAAAGAAGGAAAAGCCATGACCAGAGTTAAGAGAAGATGAAAAATGACTCTAAGAAGTGCTCAATGAATTTCTAGAAAGCTTATCAGCAGATGGGATGATCAAGCAGTCCAGAGTATTTTCAAGAGTCTATAAAACTATTGGAATATGATTTCTACATCTCGCCTTGTATTTTTAGCTTCCTAGCATTTCTAGTGTTTTAAAAGTCTCAGAGTTAAGAAGCATATTGTAAAAGCCTACAAGCTTTGTTCTGGTCTGGGCGGGACTCTGATCTATTGAAAAACAAGCCAACTTCGTTCTGAGCTTGAAGCTTGACAGTGTCATTTACAGTGACACAGTCATGCAGTAAATGAGCAGAGACATTCCAGAGTTCATGACTGTTGTGTAACAACAACACTTCAAGGGTGGCTGCAGGCTGGAGGTACAACACGCTGTCCCGCCCCTGTGTGCTGTGTGGTAAATGTGGAGGAACCACTCCCCTGGAATGTGCCATTGCTCAAAGGCCTTCCTCTCCATCCCCACCAACCAAGCAGCACTGGGGTGGGCGGGAGCAGGACTGACTGGAGGGACGACTCTATTTTCAGGGAATGACAAATTGATGGTGCTGATTGGGTGAGAGTAGTTACTGCCCTCTGCTCTTGGACAACCTACAGGGAGGATTTGTTTAGTAGTGACTTGTATGAGGAAGTGTTGCAGAGCAACAAAGCACCCAAACAATCTGCTACCACAGAGGACATCAACCAGGGATGGACTAGCAAATTCTCTTCTCTATGTCCCAGCAACCACCAGGTTGCTGGAGAGGACATTCCATTCCACTGAGAGAGAGAAAGAGAAGGAGACAAGATGGCAGCCCTAAATTACATGTGCAATGGCCCAAGAGGCTTGTAAACATTGAAGGAGTTGATAGTTATTTTCATTCCTGACTGGTTTGGTGGGACAAATAACAGCTCCATAAACAGCAGAGTGCTCCTAACCAGAGTGCTGAGGGCATACGGTTGGAACTCTGACCCACAGTGAGTGATGGACGTTCATGACAGAGCCAATCCAACTGCAGGCCTGTTGATGTTTGAACTCAAAAGAGGTCTTGGTAAGGAAATTAGGTGTAAGGTCTTAACAAAAGGAAAACACTTGTGATCACTAGCACGATCAAGTGTCACTACCCAGGGGCTGAGGGGAGAGGGGAAGTGGGCACTGGGTGTTCGGGTACAAGGTTTCAGCTTTTTTTTTTTTTTTGGAGTGTGTGCTAGCATTGGAGCTTGAATTTGGGGCCTGGGCGCTTTCCCTTAGCTTTTTCACTCAAGTCTGGTGCTCTAGTATTTGACACATAGCTCCACTTCTGGCTCTTTTAATGGTTAATTGGGGATAGAGTCTCCCCAACTCTCCTCCCCATGTTGGCTTCAAACCTCAACCCTCTGATCTCAGCCTCCTGAGTAGCTAGATTATAGGCGTGAGCCATTGGCACCTTGCTGAGTTTCAGTTTTGCAAGATAGAAAGGTTCTAGAGACCTGTTGAACAAGGAGCATACAGTTCATCCTATTGTACTGTAGGCTTCAAATGCTTAAGATGGTACATTTTAGGTGAATGTGTTTGTGTCAAATAAAGAGAAAAGACCTAGGGCAGTCTGCTCTAAAACAGTCCAGACTAGATGTAGTGCCTTGTGCTAACCTCCTCTGTTCCATTGCAGGCTCCCATCAGGACAGGTGCTAAGGAGACAGGCAGAAGCTACTCTCAGTCTGTGCAGTGTCATTGTGGCCACTCTTTGGGCTTCCCAGGACCACAGAGCCCTTGAAGTGAATGCTTTTTTCTTTGCTTAATCATCTATTTCTCCTCACCCCAAGAGAGGAGTGTAGTGATAAGTATGAAAGAAGATTGACATGCCTCTCAGAGGTCTAAGGACTTTATGGAGGCCAGGGAGATGAGCTTCGGGACCTCTCCTCTCCATTCTCCCCTCAGCACCTCTCCCTAATCCCCAACACCTCCTACCCCCACATGTACCATCAAAAGGGACTTTCCCTCTCTAACCACCGGGGTCTCCAGCGGTGAGCAGAAGGTGATGACAAAAGACATGATGTGGTTTCTGCTCAGTTAGAAGCACAGGAAAAACTTTCAAACAGCCCTTAGAAGGAAGAAACACCCAAGTACGGAAGGAAGTCTGCACCTTTAGCAGAGACATTACCCTGCCTTTTTTTTTTTCTTTTTAACTCTTTCAGAAATATCTGCTTCTCTTTTGGAGAAGCCCAACAAGTGTCTCGCTGACCCTCAGCAGAGCCCACAGAGAGGCAGAGTGAGTGTCCACCAGCGAATGGTCATTTCCAAGTCACCTCTTTTGTACTCATTGGATGTGAATAAAATTCAGACCAGAATTTAGGAGAGGCTTCTCTCACGTCTAAGTTGTAAGATTCCTTCCTTCCTTGCTTCCTTTTCTTTCTGTTCAGTCAGTCTTTTTAAGAGGACATAATTCTTCAGGCTAAAGATGAGCAATAATATATCATGCTCGTGCACTCCAGTTGGAGGAAGAGTTGAAACAGCTGTGAGCTATCTAGGAAGGGTTGAAAGGTTTGCTTTGGATAATGTCATTTTCAGTCTGGAACCCACGTGCAGCATGCAGGTCAAAACTAGAGGTAACAAAAAACTACCATTTTGAAGCAAGATAACCATAAATCTCCTAGGGTTTCTGTTAGTTGCAAAAGTTATATGGTTGGTGAGAATATGGAAAGTCTTCAGATAATCTTTAATGGAGTTGTGCCATTTGCAATTCCATTGCTTCAGACAAAAAAAAAAAGGAGGAGCGGACTGCTCTTTCTCACTTTCATCCTGCCTCCATGTCCATCAGTCAACCATAGATGGGCAATGTTTAAAACAGAGAACATACCTTCTTTGACTCAAAGCAGCATGGTTTGTTTTTATGTGCACTTGAAACAGAAAATATGTCTATTTATAAATTTCCCTCCTTTCTTTTCTTTCTTTCTTTCTTTTTTTTTTTTTTGGTTGGTTGTGGGGCTTGAACTCTGGGCTTACGCGCTGTTCCTTAGCTCTTCAGCTCAAGGTGAGTGCTCTACAAATTTCCTCTCCTTTCTAACAAACACAGATTCCATGCTTCAACATGGAATGGACTTTCAAGGTAGTTTACTCATAAAAAAAACATCTGAAGGTGGGCGCTGGTGACTTATGCCTGTAATCCTAGCTATTCAAGAGGTGGAGATCTGAGGATAGCAGTTCAAAGCCAGCCCAGGTAGGGAAGTCCATGAGACTCTTATCTCCAATTAACCACCAGAAAACCGGAAGTGGCACTGTGGCTCAATTGGTAGAGCACTCAGCTTGAGCTGAAGAGCTCAGGGACAGTGCCCAGGCCCAGAGTTCAAGACCCACAACTGACAAAAAAAAAAAAATCTGAATCACCCCATGCCTCCTCCTTGGGGATCATTGTGCCCCTTAGCTGTAATCAGGTTTCTGATGCATGCTCTGAGAGGGTGGGGCTAGTGTGGTGCCTCAGTTTCCTCTTTGAAACCCCATTGACCTGTGGCTGACAGAACTTCTAAAGCCTGACATCTATTCTTCTGCTAAAATACCAGCAATATAGACTCTTTGGCACTTTTGGAGGGGTAGGGATGCCACCCCTGGAATGATGAAAACCTTACAGTAAGTGAAAAATCTGGAATGAGCCTCAGCTTCAGAGGCATGAGTGTTTGCACAGGGTTAGAAAATGAAATATGTCCTGACTGAGGGAGAGAGGGACCTAAAAGAGGTGGGGGCAGATGAATGGAAAGAGGAATGGTGGGCAAATACAGCCATAAGGCTCAATGCACATATGTGAAAATGGAACGGGGAAGCTTGAAGAGTCAGGTGGGGGAGAAACAAGGCTGGCTCCGATGAAGATACACTGTGTATGGAAATAGACATGCTAAATTACAACCCATTTGTAAAACTAGTTGAAGGTAGCAATGAAATCGAGGAAAAAACTTTTAAAAAACCAACTACACACACACACACATCAAACCAAAAAGTGAAATGGATTCTGAACAATGGTAGGCCAACACTCAATCTTCTCTTCTTGACACATCTTAGAACTACATAGGAGTCAAGCTCCCGATGAAGCAAAAGACGGTCACTTAGTGTTATAAAACTCAGTCTGCTAATGTAGAAAGCAGAGTTGGTGTCCAGTTTCAGTGTGTACTTGTTAGGTATCATGGGCATCAATCTTGATATGCAATTGACATCAATGTTTGCCAGCCTTGTCTACTTCCTTCTGAAAAAAACTCTGGGAGGAAGCCGGGCGGTGGTGGCGGCTCACACCTGTAATCCTAGCTACTCAGGAGACTCACCTGAGGCTCACTGTTCAAAGCCAGCCTAGGCAGGAAAGTCCATAAGACTCTTATCTCCAATTAGCCACCAGAAAACCAGACATGGTGCTGTGGCTTAAGAGGTAGAGTACTCACCTTGAGCTGAAAAGCTCAGGGACAGTGTCCAGGCCCAGAGTTCAAACAGGCCCAGGACCAAACAAACAAACTCTGGGAGGAGAGTATGTTGCCATAAGCCTTTCCACCTGCACATGCCAGGACTTCCTGCAACAGCAGAAAGAGCAGATAACAAGACCTCCCAAGTGCTGCCAAGAAACCCTCAGCCCTACTGGCCAATGGACAGAACAGCAAACAGTCTTACCTTGTTGAAAAATGAAATAGGTTCATGAGAACTGGACTCATTCTTTGATTGTACTCCCTGCTGTGTGCCTGGATTAACTGCTTCTCTGGGTCCAAAGTTTCCCTGTGGTTTTTTTTTCCCTAGGATCCCAATGAGCCACCTGGAGTCTGGCACAGAGATGAGGGAGGGAGAGGATGCTCACCCATCAAGTGCTCACAAAGCCCTTCCATGCAGCTTGGGATTGATGACCACTCATTTCCCCCTCACCTGGCCTTGAAAGCAGATACTCATGAGTGTTTAGTTGTGTGTGCAGATCTAGAACCTTGTCCTACTTGAGGTACGAAGTCAGGGGCAGGGGGCAGCCTGCAGTGTGGAAATGGCTCATGTCCTTATCGGACACTGGCTAATTTCATGACATTGAGTCTACCTAGCTTCCTGTGGTCCCCAACACTTCTGCTCACCATCCTCTTCAAGGCAGCTGAAGGAGCATAGTGCCACATTGGGGGGAACTGACCTACTTCCCTAGTGCTCCCTGTACTGCCTCAACTATGCAAAGGGGTGGAGGGAAAGCAGCTACGATTGCAATCGCCTTTGTGTCACCTGAGCCCAGATGTGTTCCTGAGGAGAATCGCCTGCACTCTCAGACTCAGCGCAGAGCTGCTGTGTCCTGGGAGAGAACATCTCCAGGAATGACGAGGAGCACTGACTATGACACCACCTTGCCTCTTTGAGGAGTCAGGGGACAAGCCATGGCTTTGGGCTCCTGAGCCTCCAGTTGGCTTCTTTTCTCACCAGGCCGCTCACTTTCCCCTCATCCCCATTCCTTGGTTGGCAGATACTGTGCGTGTTCTTCAGAGGGGTGAAGAACAGGCTTGGGGTGTCAGCAGGTTGCAGAGATAACCAATTGGGGTGGGGGGAGATGTGTGCGTGCACACACACACATGTGTGCCAGTACACGCATGTGAGTGTTCAGGGAAGTAAGGTGCCGCACCCACAATGGGGGGGGGGGCGGTAATCACAATGAAACTGAACACTCAAGTAGAAAACAGTGTCCGCCCACAGAGATTGCTGCCACCAACTGCTACAGTGAAGGGTAGGGGCAGAGTCACTGCTCAGGTCAGTCTCAGGCTTCCACGGGGCTGGTGATTCAGTAATAACTGGAAGCACAATTGCTTTTTCACTCACTATGTTGTTTTTTTTTAACGGTTTATTCATAAAGCAATTTTTTTTCACTTTTCACTTATTTCCAAGCCCTTTCGCATCTATCTACTCACGGTTTCTGTCTTGCCTTAACCTTTACCTCTCTCGGCTCAGTTTTTCTTTATTCCCCTTTTTAAACTTTGAACCGTTAAAAGTGGTGTCGGGGCCTCGATTGCTTTGCTAACTGAAATGTTTACTTTCAACATCTCTTTAAGGGTCGCTGCCCTGGGTTCTCAACTGCCACTATTTCTGTCCCCGCACACACTTAAATCTTCCTCACTCACCTTTCAAATGGGCCTTTTCTTTAAAAGAAAGATAAAAAAGGAAAGAAAGAAAGAATAAAAACCCATTAAACATCCTAGGATTCAGTCTAGCAGGAGTTTGATTAAAGCATAACCCATGATTTCCATTAGAAGAATCCTGATTCCCATCAGATGAACATATTAATTCCTAGGGAAAGTTCTCACAAATCAGCAAGACCTCTGCAGGCCCAAAGAAGCCACAATTGTTGTTCCCATGCAAGCTTGCCCCTCATTTCCATTTTCCCTGACATCTGCTCTCTAAACAACAAATATCTGCCTATAGCAACAAATCAGAGATCCAAGGAAAACAAAAGGGCAAAAGAGAAAAGGATGGAATCTTAGTATATTAAAGGTAGAATACTTCTAGCAGGCTGGAAGACAACCCAGGAATGACTCCTATTTTAAGAATCAGGAAACAGAGTCCCAGAGAAGTTGCAGGACTTTCTTGAGAGTATGAAGTTAAGAAAGAGCTGAACCAGGACTAGAGCAAAGCCCCTAAACTCTGAGTAGACTGCCTTTTTTCCAGAAGAGTAGAAGCTCAATCTCAGTTTCCACCTTTGGAGTATTATTAGACTTTGGCCCTGAGAACCATGGAAGAGTGACTGATCTTCAGTAGTTGGTCGCACAAGTACAGCACTATCAGATTACTAAGCTCAGGCAGGTAAGAAACAGCTGTGTGGAAGGGGATGAAGGTGCGCCTCACTTCCTTTACCTGTGTAGATAGGTGCCAGTACTTGAGGAAGCTAACCCTGACAGGAGGAGGCAAGGCAGAGATGTTGTCTCTCCTCTCTGGTAAAGACTGCACTGGAAACTATCCAGCCTGAGTGTTGCTCTCACTCAAGTAGTGCCAGGTACAATGCCATGGAGGATGGTGCTGTGTCTCTCTTCCATCCTCTTTCATGATCCCTGAGAATTTCAATGTGAAATCTCTTTTGAAGGATTTTACAAAAGATACAGCAGAGTCCATTTCATGGTACTCTGGAGTCTTCTTCAGAATTAGGCAAGCTCTCCAAATTTGTCTAATTACACACACACACACACACACACACACACACACACACACACACACACACACACACAAATGTCCTAGGAGGTTTGGGGAACATTACAGAAACACTTGCTACCAAAGCATTCGATCTATCTTGTCCCAGGTACGAGGTTGCTAGAAATGCTTGAATTGCAGAGCTAGGATGTACTTGTGCATCTCCTGCTTTCAAACTCACCTCCTGTAAGTGCTCTAAGCAAAGAGACGCTGCTTCTTCCCATGGGAAGGAACCTGCATGTTACACACTTTACAGGTAACTAGTCTCAGCTTTAAGCTCCCATGCTTCCTTTTCCTTTCTTTGCTTGGCTGTCCACAAGAGATCGTGGCTGACTGCCATTATCCACAGGTGAATCCTTCAGATGCTGGAAGCTAGGAAGCTTTGTCATAAATCTGTGAGAACAACCCCCTTTTGGTTCACACATTGAGAAATTGCTTACCAAAGATATCCAGTGGTACTCATCTGTTACTTCCTCTTTCTTGATAGCGATTGATGAAGACTAAAAGATGACTCGGTTCATGTTTGAGAAATAAAAACTTTCCATCTTATATTCAGAGAAGGAGATGCCGATAGGGCCAGATCTGGTTGAGTATGTGCCAAATCTGAAAGGAAAAGCAAATTTGGAGAGGGTTTGTTAGTTTATAGTATTCTGTGAAACCGGGCGATAGAAGAGTATTTGCATAAATCTGGCCAAAAATAACATTTTGGAATCTTGCTGCACTTTTTGCCTGAATCATACATTAAGGCTGTATTGAGATTAAAATGACTTCTTACTTATTTAGGGAACAGCTGGCACAGCATTTGGAGCAGATGGACTTGGGGATTCTGAGCTGTTGAAGCTTGGAAATGGATCTGATGGAGGCTTCTCCAGGAGGCTAGAAACATTTATTATAAGCTCCGTCTACCCAGAAGTAAACTTCAAAGAGGTGCCCAGGGCTCAGAATGATTTCTCCTGACCGGAAGTGAATGAAATCGACATGTTATAAACCAAGAACTCGGTGAAATCGCAAAGCAAACAGGAGCATCTTCTGGTCCAGTTCAGTGAGCACATTATGACATGCCACTTCATTATTTGTTTTAGCTGCTCTGTGTTACAGCCTTCCTTCTTCCTTCCTCGACCAGATAATCCTCAAGGCCTAGCTTTACATTAGAAATCTTTCCCCATGTGCCTCCAATTACTTTCATTCCTCTGCCCTTTCTCATCGTCTCCTTTTAGAGACAGCAAGACACACACACACACACACACACACACACACACACACACACACACACACACACACACACGAAGAGCCTTACTTAGGACAACTAAGGGATCCTATATCAAGCTCATTTCCTCCAATGAAAAAAACAACCTACCTAGAAATGTCCCCACAAAATCCTATGGTACTGTATACTGTTTCATGGTGAGAAATTTTAGTCATTATTTCTGTATATAGATGCTATTTAATTAGATTCAGAAAAAATTCAGAGGTGACTTCTTTGGTTTTGCTTCATCGTGTAAACAGCCGTGGGAAGCCTGAACCCAATAGCATATGGACTTTCACCAGAGAGCTTATTATCTTTCTATACAATATCTTCTTAAACAGCTAAGTCCCTCCACCAGTGTTTCCAAGGTCTAATTCAGGAAAACAAGACTTTTCCAAGTAAAGATTTTTTTTTTTTTTGGTCAGTCATGAGGCTTAAACTCTGGCCCTGGGCACTGTCCCTCAGCTCTTCAGCTCCAGGCTAGAGCTCTACCACTTGACCCACAGTGCCACTTCTGGCTTTTTCTGCTTATGTGGTGCTGAGGAATTGAACCCAGGGCCTCATGAATGCAAGGCAAGCACTCTACCACTGAGCTACCTTCCCAGCCCCCAAGTGAAGAAGTTTTTATTTGAGCTCGCAATTACTGCATTATGGATCTCATTGGGCTTTGTTTTGAAAAACTATTTCAATCATGGTACTGCAGAGTTTAGGAATATGAGCAGCACCTTTTGGAACATTTGTGACAAGAGGGTTCTGGTTTTCTTAATTCCATTTGCATGTTGGTGGCATTCCAAATTCTTGGCACAGATGTCTAAGTGAATTTTAAAGACGAAACATTGAAAACAAAAGAAAACATAGGGTAGTTTTGAGTGTCCAAATATAGAAATGTTATTCTCTTCAGATGGAACTGAGAACTTGGTAATGGATGAAATGAGAACCATAAAAATCACTTGCAAAGGGCTGGGAAGCTGGCTCAGTGGTAGAGCGCTTGCCTTGCATGCATGAGGCCCTGGGTTCGATTCCTCAGCACCACATAAGCAAAAAGAAAAAAGCTGGAAGTGGCGCCATGGCTCAAGTGGTAGAGCGCTAGCCTTGAGCTGAAGAGCTGAGGGACAGCGCCCAGGCCCAGAGTTCAGGCCCCACGACCGGACCCCAAAAAAAAAAAAATCACTTGCAAAGGGCTTCTAGATTTCTTCACGGAAGGCACTATCGCTTCTCTAGAAGCCTTTCCCACTCATATCTACCAAGTCATATTCAAATTGGATCGTGCCTTCTTTCTGGAAACATGTTATTTTCTGGCCCATCCCAGGATAAGCATGTGGACTCAAACTCATCACTTAGCTCCTAGGCTGTGGCCATGCCAGTACAATCCCTGGGGTTCACCCAAATCATGCCCAGATTCTGGTACAAGTCAGCTTTCTGAAAATTCGCTTTGAGGGCACGAGTCGCCTATTTACTTTCCAGGTGAAGAGGCAAAGAGGAAGATGCAGTGTGAGGCAGTCATTCCCAGTGGGATGCACGCATGCGTGTGTCAGACACTGAAGCCGGCTGTTCCCGAACCTAGGTCCTTCCCCCACCCCTGGGCTCGGCCTGCACACTTGCAAGATGAGAAGAGTCAGAAGGCATTTCTGAAATTGATTCAAGTCTTCTTGACCTCTTGCCACCATATCTATCAATGAAGGCTAACAAATCTTATCCCATTTACTAAGGATTGAAATACCGTCTTAGAAAATGTTTTTAGCTCATAATTATAGAAACCTCTTACACTGTTGAGTTATGAAGGACACAACAGATCAGTGCTGTTAAATTTCTCTCTAGTAGATCAGGAAGGAGGGGGTTAATCAAGACATTTTGGCTGGTGCTTCTTAGAACACAGCAGGGGTTGGGACAGGGGAAGGGGAGAGGCAAACTGGGTAGTGTTCAAAATGTGGACTAGAGTCACCTCCCATCCCCCTCCCAGTTTGGATAAGATATAGTCTACTGGCCCTTCCCTCATGACAGTAGACAGGCATTGTTTTAAGCATGAACATTTATATTTAATTTACATTTTTAACAATTTGCACATAAATAACAATGTAAACCGGTACGTAAACATAAGATAAGTTTTGTTCTAGCAAAGTAAAAAGCCAATAACTTTGGTCAGTTTTAACTTTGAGTAGAGGAAAAAAAAAATAAAACCACTGTTGATTGTGGGCTCAACATTCACATGTAAGAGGCCTAAGAGGAAAAGAGGTGATAAGAGAAGAAATCTTTACAAAAATTCTCAAAGACAAGAACACACAAAAGGAGAACACAGGTGTTCATTGGGAATTCAAAACATTTGGTGTCAATGTCAGTGTGATGCTTTGGCTCACCTACAATTAAAGACTGTGTTTGTCAAACACTGATATATCAAAAATTGTCAGTCTTGAGCTGTGGGTATAGCTTAGGGGTCAAGTGATTGCTAGCATGTGCTAGGCTTTTGGGCAAAAAAAAAAAAAAGTCTTGTGAGTTATAGGAACAGATAATAAGGCTCTTAGGTTTCCCTGGATTGTTTGAAGTTTGTTTAGTTGATATGAACAAAATGTTAAACATATAAAATAGGCTGAATAGTGATGTGTTAGTATTTAGGAAGGAGGGAGAGGAGGAGAGGAAGCAGAGTGGTGAAAACATAGTAAGTTTTGTATTTCTGTGACTTGACCGTGAGTGACCACATAATCATAACCTGGCAAAACAAAAACACACCTGAATCAGATAATCCTTTAAAACCCAAATGATGGATCTCTTTTCTTTCTGGGTGTGATGTGGTCCTAACCCCAGCATGGGAACTTTAGGCTCTCTGGTTAGAGGTGTCAGATTGAAGTAAAGTCTCAGAAAGAGGTTCTTTTGCTCTTAGGAAAAGTAGGTTCTTTTACATGGCTTGGCTCACAATTGAAGTGGTTATAAATATATTATATATATATACATACACATGGTATAGTGGTATAAATAGATTTATAAATATACACCATTCTTTGCTACACTTTGAATGCCAACAGGTAATCTTTGGGCTTATTATAGCACAGTAAAAGATAGAAAGATTGGGTCTATCTTTCTGGAGCACATTTACTCTGTATTCTCTAGAATAGCAAATCATGAGCTAAAGACATCACTTTCGGCACTCCTGGACACACTCAATGAGGTAATTATTGTTGAACAACTTTGCAATGCCCTTTCAGCTTCAGTTAAATTAACGATAAAATGCAAAAACACAAAGACTGAGGAAAGTGGAGTTTTACAGAAAAAAGAAATATAATTAAATGTGTTGGGGATAGGAATCTTCATTACCCGCATTTTACCTAAGATGACCACAATACCCGTTTTCCTTCTGTTTTTTGATTGTGTTTTAAATGTGGTCCGAGCCTATCTACTTCAAATCCTTCCCAGTACAGCACCACCTTTGTGCAATTTTGACATTTACAAAACAAAAAACAAAAACAAAAAACAACAATAAAATGGCACCCAGACTGAAGCCCTCAAGTCTCACACACACAAACCCTCTGTGCTCTGGGACCATTTCTCAGTGGTTTTCAACATGGAGTTTTGTCTTCTTCACATTTTTAGATAATACATTGGGATGCAAAAGTCATGTGGCCACTCAATGGTCATATGATTTGAGAATAGGGAGGGAATCTTACTTTTTTTGAGACACAGGTTGGTAAAACCTTCCTGTTATATTTTTGGTAAAAATTGTATAAATGCAAACATTGTTTTTAAAAACCTATCCACAGAAACATAGAAGATTCCTTTTCTTGTTCTTTCTATTCAAGTTATTATTGGGTAATTATTCTGCACACATACCCCCAAATTATACAATGCTGATAAAGGATCCTATGAGTCAACACACCAGATGTCTAACTTTGGCAATACCGAAACCTCATTTTCAAAACAATATAGAGAAAGGTTGACTGAAGTCATAGATATCTTAGGTACTTAAACAGATGTGCAGAAATTGATCTATAAAGAATGGCCACAAGACAAAAAAAATACATTTATACTCAAATTACAAAGAATCTTTCCAGTCATTGTAAACTTTTTTTAATTATTGCTTTTTTGAATGATAAACTGTATAATAAATTATGAAGGATTATCATTGAAAAAATAATTATGGCTAGACAATAGTCTTAGTAATGGGAAGGCTATGCAAACATATCCACACAAATATTCAAAATACACAGGTTCAAATATATAGACATGGGTGTAAATAAGTATATATAATATGTATATATATATATATGTATATGGAGAGTCTTTGCCTCATTTATGCCCTGAGATTTCGGTTACTTTGGAGTCCTTCTTTAATTCCAGGTAGGTGAGGGAAATCCACCTGCCAAGAAGAGAGCTTTCTTTGTAGATCTGGAATTATGTACAAGCAGTTTGCTTACAGGCACCCTGACTCACCCAAGTCATAACTTAAGAAAGGAAACAAAACACTTGTTTTCTGGAAATCTTAAGGATCCATCGGTTCGACTGTTTCTTGTTTGACCTTTACAGGTACCAGAGGTAGTGGTTTGCTGCGAGGCAACTTCATGAGGGAAAGGTCTGGTGACTCATAGAGGCCGCACCCCGAGGAGAGGAGTCCGCTCCCCAGGTTTCTTTGCAAAGCCACTTTCAGGTCAGTTTCTTCTTTCTCTTTTCTGACCACAGCTAGAATTTCCTTCTCCACCACAGAAGTCAAGTCAAGGCTGTCCTCCATGTCTTCTAGCCGGTCGGCATTGTCACTAATGTCAAACTTCTCGATTTCTTCATTGATGCGGGTCAGGTTGTCCATGGTCAGTCCGCTGGCGGGGGCCACGGGACAGTTCCCCTTCAGGTGCACCTGGAGGCTACAGAGGTGGATGTAACTCTTATGGCACTGGGCACACTTGTGGGGCCGCTCCCGGGTATGGAGTCGCTTGTGGAGCTTCAGGTGCACAAACTGGGTGAACTTGGCAGGGCACACTTTGCATTGGTAAGGTTTCTCTCCCGAGTGGAGTCGCAGGTGGGTTTTGAGATTGCTGGTGCTGCTAAATCGCTTGTGGCAGACCTACAGTGGAGGGGGGGAGGGGGAGAAGGGGTCAGGGAGGGAGACAGGGAAGACCAGAAGATTAAGACATGCCAACAAGGAGGAGCAAGCTGACCAACGCCCAGCAACCTGGGAGGCAAGAAGTCTCCCAGTGGCACCCATGTTGTAGTACTCAGCAAATAGGGATGTGGGTGCGCAGCCCACGAGATGCTGCTTGTTTCCCTACTATTTTCCCACCCACTGGAGGCTGGCTGTGTCATCCATTGCTGCAGGCTGTCAGCGGGCACGGTTGGGGGGGGGAATGGGGGGAAGCTGGGCAGGGCCACCACCCCTATCAAGACAGGATCCTTGTGGGGGGGTTCACAGGAAGGCAACTCCAGACATTTTCTACAAAGCTCAAAAGTTCTACCCAGAAAGCCGTGCGCGCACCTGGCATTCATGTGGCTTTTCTCCTGTATGTACCAGGTAGTGTTTCTGCAGGTGGGCGAGCTGAGTAAAACCCTTGTTGCAAGTCTGGCATTTGAAAGGCCGCTCTCCACTGTGGACTCTCAGGTGGACCTGGGAAGAAGCCACACGGGTAGGGGGGTGGGTTAGCTGTGCTGCCAAGATGGGGGTGAGACGCAGGGGTTGGTGATGCAAAACTCCCAAGAAAAGCATCAAGACAAAGCCTTCGAGAACACACAAAGCACCTGGGTTTTTAGAATGCTCTGTCTAGTAGGGCTTGAGCTAAAAGAGCCAAACTGCTAGGCTAGCAGAGCATGCCACCAGCCCGATTTCCACATGTTTACTATCAGGAGAGAGCTGGCAATGTGTCCTAAAACCACAGAGCTAGGAATGGCAAGAGGAAAGCAGAATTCACACACAGCAGGCCTGGCCTGGGTCTGTCCATGAAGCTTCTAACCAGCGGCAAGGAGTAAACTAAGTGCCCTCGTGGGCCCTGCTGTTTAAGGCCTACCTTGAGATTTGAGAGCTGGCCAAAGGTCTTGGCGCAGACATTACACTCATACTTGATCTTGCCATTCTGTTTCTTCAGTGGGTAGGGAAGCGTTTTGTAGCCCGTCATGTTTCTTTTGTTCTTAATGAGATTCATGGCTTCCTCGCTGCTGGGGGCGGCCATCACTGCTGAGGTAGCTTTGGGTTGTACCACGTGCTCTGACGTGGCGGCTGTCCCCGCCGTCGGAGAGCCACTGGTGGGGCTACATGTCTTGTCCTTCATGCTGGCTGCAGCCCCAGTGAGGGAAAAGGCACTGTGGGGTGCTGGGACCAGCACCTCCCGGGGATGCTCTGGAGGAAGCAGCCTCCGGGCTCCATCAGAGGGCAGGGAACTGGGCAGGGAGGCTGGGGTGAGCATGGGATGGGGCAGGCTGCCCCCTCCCAGGAGGTTACTGTAGACAGGGTACAGCCTGGGGAACAGGCCGAAGTTGTTGATGCCATTGATGTTGCCTACCGCGCTCAGGCCGTTACAATTCATGCCATAGGGGGGCAACAGGAACTTGGGGTAGTGAGCATTGTAAGAGGGGATGAACGCTGGTGGGAGGTGGGGGGCAGGGGCGCATCCAGGGTAAGAGCCTAGGCCTTCCGCAGAGGTGCCATAGGGTGTATTCAAGTAGGTGTAGGAGTCCCGATGTTCTTGAGAGCCAGGGGCCACGGGGGACACGGTGGTGCCCGGACTGCTGTGAGGACTGGAACTTTTGAGGCTCTGCTCAGGGCTGCTTCTTGCGGAAGGACTTGGAGTTGTAGATGATGGGAGCGGGGAATGAGTGATATAAGTCGGCCTCTCCATCCCATAGGCCAAGGAAGCTTTCAAAAAGTCTTCTGGCAGAGGTGCCCGGATGGGGTAGACCACCCGAGGGTATAAGGGGCTCCTGACTTTCCTAAAGTCATCCAGGTCCTTTTCTGGAGTGAAGGGTGAAATGTTAGAAGGGTACAAGTCCTTCCCTTTGGAAGGGTTGGAGTCCATCTTTAGGATTTCTTTCACGCTGTACTCTCTCTTTGGAACGTTCTTGGGGCAGAGTTCATTTGTATCAGCACCGGCTTGCTTTGGGTTGCTGTGTGTTGGTGCTGAAATAAAGAGGAGGAAAAAGGTGGTTACTCAGCAGGCTATGGAGAGCTGAAGTGAAATCATTAAAGCGGTTCTGTTCTTCTGAAAACCTGAGCAGCATCTGGTGACAAACCACCACCACCTGGCTCGAACGCTCCTTCTTGCTCTCGAGGCCCCCAGCCACCCACTCAGAAGCACTGCTGTTTCCTCCATAGCAAAAAGGGGACAGTAGCTGAGCCTCTGGATGCCGATGCGTCCCTCTGTACAAACTTTATGACAGAAGAGGGCTGTTCACACAAACACGGGCTAGTATAGAAGCTGGAGGTGGCGGGGTGTGTATATGTGGAAAAATACTGGGGTTGTCACCTGTCATTCAGATGCTCTGTTTAGGTTGCCTAAAAGACATCAGTGTACCCCACAGACTAGATGTGAAAGATAAAGATTCATTTCAAGTAATACATAGCCATTCATTTTCCATTCGACTCTTGTTTAGTAGGAACTAAAGATAGAGCCCTGTTCAAAGTGTCTGTGCCAAATGGATGAAGGACATGAACGCCACCCCTTAACGCTTGCATTGGCTGACAGCACCAGCATTTCATTTAAGTTCTGGTCTAACCAGGCTACCAGCAGAGCTGTCTCCTGGAGTCATGAGGTGTGACCAGTCACCTCTGCCAAACCACAACAAGTCCTTCCCGAGCCAGTTCAATTACTTTATAGCACCAAGGAAAACAGAGGCATCTCAGAAGAAAGCATTTATCCCGGAGTCGGCAAAGATCCCTCAGTAAACAGACTGTTTAGGAACACCAGCCATGGGAACAGTTTCAGGCTATCTGTGGCCCTGGACTGTCCATCACATGGAACAAATGAGGCCTTCAGGAAAACACCTGTCAGAGCAAGAAACACAGCAAAGCTTCTGCTCAGGCCTTCCCTGCAACCAAAGAAACATGGGAGATGTGCACTGCTTTCTAGAACTCTCACTTAAACCAGCACAACTGCCCCCAAGAGCATACTGAGGGCAACAATCTGAGTGTGGGTACAATGTGGAGTAAGAGTAAGGCCCTTTGGTTCTGGCAGTGGAACAGGTGGCAGGTTCTGGGATTGTACTGAAGCCACTGTGTAAGTACTCTTTGTCATCTTATAAAATGTACCTGCTTGCTGGGCACTGGTGTCTCATGCTTGTAATCCTAGCTACTCAGGGGGTTGAGATCTAAGGATCATGATGTGAAGCCAGCTTGGGCTGGCTGAAAAGCCATGAGATTCTTATCTCTAATTAACCAGATAAAAGCGTGGGGTGGCTGGACCTGTGGCTCCTGAGTAGAGCACCACCAACCTTAAGAAAAAAAGTTAAAGGAGAGTGCCCAGGCCCTGCAGTTCAAGCCCATATATTGGCACCTAAAACTATAAACAACAAAAAAAAACCCAAAATAAATAAAATAACCAAAATGCATCTGGCTTGCTTTCTTGGAGGAAGAACTCTAGGCTTGTTACCCTGTAAGATTCTGTTGAACTCCAGAACTAAGCTTTCAAATCCAGGCTGACAGGCTGTGGGGAATTTGATTCCAGTTAGAATCTCTTAGAGAATGTTATCTGCTCATTGTTATCACGGGCTCCTCTGGGCCAGCCAGAAGCCCCAGAATAAACACGGGGAACAACAGTATCAGGGAAGAGGCTGTTGGAGGGAAGTGATGGACAGGTTGTTGAGGGAGGATACTATCTGAAGCCACTAACCTAAAATAAATACTTCCTTATCGGGCCAATATCAGTCTTTCAGTAAGGCCCAGCAGGCAGGAAGTGCAAATTGTCACTTTTGTTTTTTAAAGCTGAAGTGGTTGAAGCAAGGAAAGACACGTAAGCTGGAAAACGGAGAGGCCAGGCATCTCACAGCCTTGGAAAGGAATTTCATGCAGGTGGAGGGTGGGGGGCGCACTGTAATGCATGCAACAAAAGTATGGAAGAATCACCTCCTAACTTTATAACGTGTCACATGTACGAGACAAATTGTATCTAAGTATTAGCCCCCCCCCCCACACACACCCAGTGGCTTTCCTTACTCCTATCATCTTCAAGGTAACAAATCTGGGCTATGAAAAACATCAAAACTTTGAGTCTATTCACAGAATTGAATATGCTTTCATATATAGTCATATGTTCTTTTCAAGCAACTCAGTTTAATGTGATTATTGAACTAACATTAAAGTAATGATTGGGGCCATATGACCAAAAAAAAAAAAAGTCATAACCTTTCATTTTCTATGAAAAAAAAACAAACAAACTCTGGCCATGCACTGGTGGCTCATGTCTATAATCCTAGCTACTCAGGAGGCTGAGATCTGAGGAATGCAGTTCAAAGCCAGCTTCGGCAGGAAAGTCCATGACTCTTATTTCCAATTAACCAGAAGTGGCACTGTGGCTCTAGAGGTTGAGCGCTGGCCTTGAGCTGAAGAGCTCAGGGACAGCACCCAAGCTCAGAGCTCAAGCCCCACGATTGACCAAACAAACAACAACAACAACAAAAAAAACAGCACACAGTGCCTGGTGTACAGTCAATCTATAGTAAGTGTTTGCTATCTCTGATGTTTTCAGCTAAGCAGATTTGTACCTTATTCTAAAAAAAATATTCTGAGAGGAGCTAACGTTAGCCTCTGTGAAATGCTCTGTAGGTGGAAATTGTGAAGCCTCTATGAAGGTACATTTTAAAAACTCATCCTTCAGCAGCTGAGTAATCAGGAGAGCTGGTGTCATTTCTGACTCTCCTACTTAGCACCAGTTTGAGTTAACATGAAAAAGAAAATCAAGATCTGTTTTTGTTCTTAAATCTTAAATGGCTGTAGGCGGACGGAGTCATTTCAAGAGTGAACTGCTTCTGAAGGCTCTGAATGGCTTAATTATGCCGACTCACATTTTCGATCTATAATAAGAACCCCAAGACTACAAGAAAGAACCTAGAAGTTCTGCAGTAGGCAAAACAAAGTCTGTTTTCAACTGAAACTGAGAAAGCAGATTAACATTTAGAAGTCTATAATTTGGTCAACTGTTTTCTAGATGGGTTAGATAGATAGAAAAAAGTAACCAAAAATAATTGGGTGGGGTAGGAACTTAATAGTTCATTTTTTCCTTTTGCTATACTTTTTAAAAAAAATGCCAAAGTGATTTCTGGCCACTTGCTCTTCCTTAGTTTGTCCTTGTCCCTTGTTTGTCCCTTCTTCTCAGCCATCACGACCACGAAGCCCTAATAGGAGGGCCGCACAGACTTCTATTATGTTCTAGCATGGAAACCCAACACAACTCATGTGAACACATAATCTACCTATGAGGCTTGATGAAATAGTGGAAATTTTCCTGATCAGAGTCTCAATCATCAGTTGCCACACCTAAGCCAAGTAGTTTCACAATCAGCAGCAGGAATCTTGTCATGTGACTAGTTATTGTTATTATGAATGCTGGACAACAATGATGAGGACCTAAAGTTGCTAACTTGACACTTAGAAAAATTTTGCAGAAATCCAAGGGGAAATTTATTTGGAGAAAGAAAAGCAATCATTTTGTCACATGCGAAAAGACACAGAGTGCTTCTGAACACAGGAATCAACACTTGAATCTTTGGGGAAAGAAAAATACTAGGTTTTCAAAAATCTTTGATTAGCACAATGTGAGGGTAGTATAGAACAGGTTTCTTCATGGTTATTATTATTGAGTGTGTGAGTGTGAGTGTGTGTATGCACACGGGCTTACAGAAGGGCATAAACTCAGGGCCTTGCACTCTGGCTTGGCTTTTTCCACTCAAGACGTACTCTCTATTACTTAAGCCAACACCCTCACCTCAACCTTTATGGTTATTCAAAAGCCAGTGGTATGGGGGGCAGGGGGGCCTGGGGATGACTCGCCCAGTAGTCTTACTGTTTTAACAAAACAAAAATCAAAGACTCTCTAAATTCATAAGTGATTAAGCTAAAGAAATGGAAGGTGATGCAGAAGAGGAAGGGAGAAGGTTAGGGCAGTAGTACGTTTCCAGGAGAGGCCATCACGGAGTGTAAGTCCATGGAAACGCCATTGTCCCTTTGTCTTAGTTCCAATTAACCACCCAAAAGCTGCAAGCGCAACTGTGGCTCAAGAGGTAGAGCCTTGAGCACAAAAATGCTAAGGAACAGTGTCTAGTACTGGCACAGAAAGAAAAGAAATTGGTGAGTCTGGGGGTGAAGGGTAACTGGGAATTCTTATACTTTCCTTGAAATGTTCCTTTAAATTAAAAATAATATCAAAACAAAAAGTAATAAAAATCTCAGACATAGTTTTAACTTTGGAACCAAAAGGAACTTCCTTTTTAAACTGTATAAAATTTAGCAGTCTAAGGACATACAACCATTGTTACAACTAAAGTTAGAATTTTAAATTGATTCTTAAATTATTTACACATATCTCTTGAGAAAGACTAAAGCGAAGAAGGCTTCTGCAGAAAGAGGTCATGACAGCAATGTTAACCAAATGGAGAAAGTAAAAGCTTATAAACCAAGGAACTGAGAATTTGTTAAGATAAACTGATAGGTGGTTACTGTAATACTGATTAGGAGATCAGAGTAATTCGTTTTACCATAAGGAAACTAAGAAATAAATTCTTTAGGGTTATTCCATTTGAATAGTAGTTGAGAAAATTATGACAAGATGTTTTCTAGAAACAACCTCATCAGCCTATGACTTCTTATTCAAGTGTGCATCTCCACATTATTTCAATGCATGATTTCAGCAGTGTGCCGGGGACAATCCTTATTCAATTCTCAACCCCATCTTTTTTTGCATACATTAAAGTTTGGCATATAGGATATATTTCTTACTGTAACCTTCTGAACTCAACATTCAAGGCTGACGATCAAGTTTCATAACAAGGAATAGGGACCATTTTTTTTTAAATTCCTCTTTCTAGTCCCTTGTTTAAGCCACCTACTTTGTAAAACAGATGATGAAGACATGTAATTAAACATGTTATTAGCTCATAAGGGCAGAATGACATTACTGGCATTAAAAAAATCATTTTTTTTTGTTTTTATAATCCACTTACTGAGATTCATCCCTGTGAGCTCTCCAGGATAAGGGTAGTGGAGTCTCTCTGCAAAGTCCCGACAATACCACACAAGAAGTTCCTGGTTGGCAGGGATGGGTTTAATGGTGTAGAAATAGATGTTCATCCCGTTCTGACATGCAGCCAGGCTTTGCTCCTGGGCATAGTGTGCCGGATTCACATAACGCATCCAGTTGCTTTTCTCCTCATTAAAGCCATCAATGAAGTGGTGAAGTTCCCCTCTGGAGTAAATCTGTCCAAAAAGAGAAAACAGACTTGGTGTTTCTGAAAGGAAGCTAGCCCAAAGCCATGGAACTCTTTCTCACCACCTGGATTCCGGCTCCCCTCCACTGCCCAGCTAGACAGAGAATCAGTCAGGGTGGCAGAAGTCATCCTGAATCAGCAAAACTCAGGGCGGAAACAGGTAAGGCACTGTCTGTCAGTTACCTTTTCCATTTCAGTTCTATGGTCTTTTCATGTGTGGGGGACGGGGGGATGGGGGGGGGGGGGTGGCAGGAAATAACTGAAGAATGAAACTCAAAATTTCATCTAAGGCACGGCTTCAGACTGATTTCAGCCACCACAGTGAAGCACTTGAGCTACAGCAGTGAATGACAAATGGGCGATGCTGCTAACCTGAGTTCTGATCACGGTGACTTTTAGTGCTTTGAGTCACTGGGTAGAAGAGCAGGCTGACTGCGTCAAACTGAGTCTCAGCTCTTTCTATGGCCTCCGTGCTAGCTGTTTCCTACACCTCCGCCCAAGGCTCAGACTATGCAAACATCCTCCACCCCCCAACCCTTGAGTCCTAAAGTAACACTTGTTCATATGAATACTTGGAACTGTGCCTTTTTGTGGAAACACTGGGTGGGGCAAAGGTGAATTTCACCTGCCATAACAAAGACAGCACTGGGACAGAGGCCAGAGTTTGACAGTGTACAGAGAAGTCACTTTTCCTCTTGGTAAACATGTTCAGCCCGGTGCTGCTTCTTTTTAAGTCAGAGGAGGGAAGAGAGAGTCTCGGGGAGACTACCCCCATATTTGAGAAGAGCTTGTCTAAAACACCACATGCTGAGATCCAGGCTTGAGCTTTTGGGGGGAAAAAAAGCCCCCAAAACTAAAACAACAGGCAGAAAGTGTGTGGTTCCTTAAAGACAATAAAAGCATAAAGAAGAATTCCAAGTCTGTCCTTGAGTAATACTACCTCTGGTTCACAGCTGCACATAGGGTGCTAGTCAAAAGACAGAGTTAAGAATAGGGAAAAAAAAAAAAATCAAAGGATGTACACTCACTGCAACCACATGGCAAAGCTCGCTCCTAACCCTTCGGGGAAGGTCTCACCTCTCCCTCCGACTTAGTTTTCTTCACCACAGATAGTCAGTGCCTGGCCATGAGCAGTTGGGGTCCCTCAAGTGTGAGGCACCTGATGGCTCTCACAGGACAGCAAAGAGACCTCTTGCCTCTCCGCCCCTGACTATGCTCCTCTATGAATGGGTTCTGTATTTCGCTCCAGTGCTATCAGAAATAAAAAGGAACTCTGTCCCTTTAACACAGGCAGTAAACATCAGAATCACTTTCTTTTAAGAGTAACTTCCTGTAAATTGTGAAGGGGGAAATACATGTGGCTTCATCAAAGCAGCTTGTGAGAGCATTTGCGGTGTGTTTTGTTAAGAGAAAATGGAACAAGGCTGGGTGCATTGGGCTATCAAGAGGGGTTTTCAAGTTTGTTTACTCTCATGAGCAAACTTCCAGGAACATAGGGTTCCACCACTCTAGCCCTTTTCACTAGGGCGGAAACTGCTTTCTAAAGCTACTGGTATCTTGATTCCAGTCAGCTTTCCACGGACTACCATTTACTGTATCCTCATTTAAAAACAGAACTGCCAACGCCATGAGGTCACACACATACAAACACACCCACCAGAAAAGAAAAGAGTGCAGACGTCAAATGAACACGGTAGCCTGTCACCTGGCTGCATTTCCATCTATTATCAAGAAGATTCAAAACGTGCTGACTCACAGTACAGTTACAAGAAATGTCACTGCTTTCTCAATTTGAACATCTCTTTGCCTGTGTAATTTGCATAAAACTTTTTCTTTCCTCCCAACAGATGTTCAGATTCCTCCTGCCAGCAAAACCCAGGATGCTTTTAGCAACATCAAGAAGTTATCTCCTACTATATTCTTGCCAAATGAAGGAGAGATTCGAATAAATCCTCCTAAGGAAATCTTTCTTGGGAGGCTAATTCCTACGAAGGCTACTTTTTAATTTAAAGATTCACTAAAAGTAATGAACAGGAAACTGGGATAGATGTGGGAAATTCTTAAGTAGTTCTTGCCTTTTAAAAAAAAGTTCTTCAAAATGATCCCATACTAATAAGACAGGCTGTACTGTCTTAATTCCAACCTTTTGAGTCAAAAATTAATATACCTATGGCTCATATCTCAGAAGATTTCATTGGCAAGAAAAGCCAAAAATAAAGTGCATCCCTTTTTCTATAAGTGATGTAGTGGATATATTTTAAGCATGAATAATTATCGCATAACAATGGACAACATACAATTCTTAGGGAAACTGTAATTGTTCGCTTATGCTCAACAAATAGTAGAATACCCTTCTGGAACTTAAAACTTCCTGGATTAAAAAAAAAAAAAAACACCTCAAATTTCCTGGCAATAGCTTCTAAGTAATTGCCTAACAAAAATCTTTTATGATACTTGTCGAAAAGATATTAAAATTTTTAGGTAAAAATACCAGCCAAAGGGAGCAATTCAATTTGGTTATTATCATGTAGTTATTTTATCAAAGTTTCACCCAGTATGTTGTTTATGTTAAAATATTAACACAAATAAATATTAACATAAAAATTGGTTGTGAAATTTAAATAAGCATTGCTGTTGTTTTTCATTTTGGTAGTACTGAGTAGGCAGGTGTCCACCATTTGAACCAATTGAGAAAACCAAATATACCAATAGCATGGGAAAATGGAATCAATCTGACTTCTCTGTTTAGTCTTGATTCAGACCCCAACTCAAAAATTCAATCTGAGAGCCTTTGTAAACCTTGACATTCCAAAGGCAACATATAAACTAGTCTTTTTTGTGCTGGTTACTGGGTTTTGAACTCAGTGCTTTCTTTCTTTTTTTCTTCTCAAGCTTGGTACTCTACCCCTTGTACTACTTAAGCTGTAGCTCCACTTCCCACTTTTTGTTGGTTAATTGGCACAAAGAATCTCATAGACTTTCTTGGTTGGACTGTCTTTGAACCATGACCCTCAGATCTCAGGAGTGAGCCACCAGCACCTTGTTGTAGAGCAGGTCTTTTGAATGTATGATAGAACCAAGTTTATCATCTCACACTGTGTGAGCATTTTCCTATGCTTTAGAAGTTAAGTTAAATTTAGTTTCGTGGTGCAGTTGAAGTTAAGGGCCATTCTGTGGTTCTTTTCTCTTCTCTAAGCCCATTTTTCACCTGTCCTTCATTCAGAGTTGTTTTTATTCAAAATATCGTTTATGAAAACTTCATTCAACTAACATTAACTCACCAAGCAATCAAGAAGGGGTGAAATCTAAGGCTTGGTGACTCATTACTACTTCCTTGAAGAGAAATAAAAATGAACCTGGCTCAGAAGCAAGCAGCACACCATTTCCTTTCATCACAAAACTCTAATGAGTTGCAAAAATTAAGTCCCATAGAGTCCATTATTGCCAACAGTAACTACCCACACTTTGTATCTCTGGACTGAACATTTAACTAGTTTCCATGCTCAGAATTCCCTATTTCCATCAGGATCCTCGCTTCTCCCCACACGCCCCAAATACTTGTGGGCAGACCCCAGCATTTCTCAATACAGGGCTGAAAAAGGAAGTAATCCTATATGTTCTTACAGCTTTAGTTTTTTCCCCCCTTAACACTAAAAGCCTTAATTTGTTGTTGTTGTTGTTGTGTTCTTACTTACCCGCCAAAAATATTTCCTGTTGGCATTTTTGGGAACTGTTTCACTGGTGTAGATTTCACCTACTAGGGGTCCAAATCGAGTTCCCTGTGGTATGTATTCTTTACTCAGCACTCCAATAATCTAAAAGGACAAACGTAGGAAACAATTACTTGCACTGTGACATGTTATCCGCTCTTGTTCAATGAATTGAATTGTCAAGTGGCTAACCAGTCAACATCAGAGACCAGGCATTAATGAAGCCTCAACAACTAACAGGTATCCGCAGACCAGGCTATCTAGAATCTCAAATCCCAAGCACATATTCAACCAAGCATTAAAATAGTCCACAGGATTATTCTCCACCGATGGAAGGTCCTTTACTTTTATTATTACTCTTCGTGCTAGGAGATCAGAGAAGATAATAACCATTCTGTTTTGAGAATAAGACACAGAAGAATTAGATGGTCAAGATTAGACAATTGTAGCTCTCTTCCTAGTTTCCTATTTCATTCTCCCTCAAACCATAAACATAGTGTACTCTAGGGAAATAAAACAGTTTTAACCTCAGAAACCAAAATAATGCTCTCTAGTTGTTCCACAAAGGCTCAGGAACCAGAAACCAAACACATTATATTTTCTTCATCCCAGATGAGCTCTCTGCCCGATACCCCCATAGCTTGTAAGTTCTCTTTAATTGGAAGAAAGATCTTTCAAGTAACTTTGTTCTTCTCTGACATCTATTCAAGAGTGGTCAAAGGTCCTCCTTTGAGATGGAATTTGTACTGAGGAGCTGTGAGTTCTAAGCACTGTGGGTTCTAAGATCTGAAGAAATGACCTTCTTAGACTCAATACATTTTGATTCTGGAAAGCCTTACCAAAGAAACATGTTAACTGTGTCACAGTTCCTGCTTGATCCTAAGTTTCTTTTGAGAGAATTAAAAAAAAAAAATCAACCAAGAATCAGGAAGCAATTCATCATTATTCAAAAGAACTCCAGAAACTTCTCCCTTTCCTATTTTTGATTCAAAACAGCCCACAAATTAATTACAGAATACCTTTTGAAATAGACAAAGGGGTGGAGTAAAAGATAATATTTATTACCAGGACTAGGGGGTGTGGTTCAAGTGGTAGATCACTTGCTTGCCCAGCAAGCACCAGTTCAACAAAGAAAAGAAAAAGGAAAAAAAGAAATCAGTAATATTTACTTCCAGTTCTACTATCCTTGATAGCGCCTGTGTGATTTTGGTCCTGAAATGTCAGATGCTGATACAAGAAAACGCACTGGTTCAGGTGGTTCACAATGGAGCGTGAAATTTGGGTTATGAAATCCACTGCTACCTGTTAAAGCTCATCAAGAATTTAAACCGCTGTCTCCTAGAGAATAGGCACACCTACCCAGCAGTCTTTCTTGTGTAAGTTTCTTATCAGGAAATGATTTATTTTTCTACAGTAATTTAGTATTCAATATACATGTCAGTGGAGCATACTTAAGATGAGAGAAAGAGAGAGAAGAGAGGGAGAGAAAAAAAGAGCAAGAGAAAGAGAGAGAGAATTTCCTATACCTAACACAAGTTGAAACAAGGCTGGCAAGCTCTAGTGTTATTTTTGGTCCTTGATGAATTTCTGGCAGAGAGCTGAAAAAAGCAGATGTTCATTTCATCCTCCTCCTCTGCCTTCATTTACATCTATCTGCCCTTTCAAGAACAGTTCATCATTATTGGTATTTGTTAGCAGCTCAACTGTTAGGGACAGGAGGAGGCATCTCAGAGCAGTCTTGAGATAAAAATACATCCTGAAAACTTAGGTAGACTTATTTGTTCAGAAATTCATTGTCCAGGACATATTATTAATTCGGAAGATTCAGGGAATTGCCTTCTGTGACACACAAATCATTGGCATTCACATGGAAGTGATTATTCCATAATACTGAAATGACAAACAGGAAAAACAAATAATACCATTTGTTGGTGAGCCAATAATTAGCAGCTGATATTTTCAACACATCCACTTTAAAGTAGTAATTTTAAGCCAGGTACTCAACTGGTTTATCAACATTGTTTTAATTATAGTCTCTGGGAGTCAGAGTTTGATTACCAACAAGGAACAGCACATGAAGGTCACAAGTTTTCTTCCAAATTGTCATTCTTCTGTAGAATGTGATTGGTTTCCAGTTATCAATCTTACACTAAAAAAGCACATTTTTTTCCCCTTGGCACCAAAAGAAAACTAGAGTAAACTAGAGTCATGTTCCTACCACAGTGGGATGTATGGAAGGCTCAAGATGACAGAGCCTCAATGGGAACCAATCATTGGGAAGAGATGAAGCAGTATCCCAGGTTCTTGCCACTGACAGATAACCTTCCAAATGTAATTCAGTAGGCAAGACCTGAGAGTACTAAGAAGAGAGTAGGCAGGAGTGCTGGTTTGGCCTGAAATCTGTTACTCTAGTGGCTAAAGCAGAAGGTTGATGAGGTCCAGGCCCATCATGGGCAAATTTACAAGACCCTGTTTTCAACAAACAGCATCAAAGTACAACAGCAAAAACTAGATGAAAAAGCTTCAGTAACAAAGTTGTCTTAACGAAGGAATGAAAGAGAGCCCTAATATTCAAAATTCCTACTATATAGAGAACTGTAGAATATATAAAAAGCTAACACAGAGATGAAGAGATGCAAAATCACTGTAGAATTGGGGGATTGGAAGGAATCCCGTAGCTCATAAACCACCTATGTCACTGGGTGTGGTAGTTCTCTGCCATCCTAGCATTTGCAAGGCTGAGACAGGAGGCTTCTCTCATGTTTGAGGTCCGTTTGGCCTATATAGCCAAGATTCTGTCTCAAACAAACCCAAACCAAACAAATACATAAATAAAATAAAAATAAATCACTTATATTTGATCAAAGCCCAGAATAAGAGACAATAGACACTTTCACCTCAAATTCATGTTCAAAGAAAAACATAAAGCTTGTAACACTCTAAAATTAAGGAGTTCTTCCAGATAACTGGAATGGGGACAGGAGGAGGAAGAAGAGGAGGAAGTCATAATCTTGTCCTTGAGAATCATTGTGTATCTTAGCAGAGTCCTTCTCTCTCACCTCTTACAGTATTCTGTCCTAGAGACAAGAATATGTGGCACAGAAACATGTTGCATGTTTGGAATTTCAAAGTACAAAAAGACCTAAGAGTGTATTCACCTAACTCAGGAAGGAAAAAAAAAAAAAATCTTATTGGAACTGACCAGGGTCCTAAAGAATTATTGCTGGGGACAGGCTGCTGTGGGCCTTCTATTATCCTATCAGGAAGAGGACACTGCCTTCCACACATCCAGACTTCACCTGCCCCAACAGAAGCTCTTTCCTATATACTTTATGTGCCACACAGGCCCCTTTGCCACTAGAGAGCTTCTGTCTCTGTCAGTGGCCTCAGCTATAGAACACACCCTCGAGGAAGCTTCCAGACCAAAAATCCCCCCCCCCCAAAAAAAACAAAAAACACTCCAAAACAAAAAAATGGGGCTTCTTCACTTTATACAATGGCAATTTTATAGCTAAGATGGGTTGGATGGGAGTGCTGGATGAAAGTCTGATAATAAGGACAATCTTAAGTTTGAAAAGTGAACTGTTTTTATTTAGAATGCATGTAAACCCGCACAGAGCAGAGGATTTTTAAGCAGAAACAGTATTCGGATTTCAAGGTAGTCTAAGCATCCTTACCTCAACCGACACTAGGATCATCTTAATTACTAGCTATCTCTTCCCCTCCCTGAATTCCACCTCAGAAAAAGGACTCAATTAAAATTCTCTGTTGATGATAAGGGTATTCGCTTTACAAGGACTCCTGTTCGGTAGTGGATCAAGACCTTTTAGTTTGTAGTTTGCCCCATTTTTAGAGGAATGGACAGAGAGATGTTTTTTTGACAAGTCTTCTTCCTTCATTTTGTCAGTCTTAAATGTGGTGATTTCTTGGTTTCTCACCTCCCAAATCAAAGAGTTTAAAGATAGAAATTGCATGTTAGGTGGAGATACTTTTTGTTGTTTGATTTTTGTTTTTGTTGGCCCTGGGGCTTGAACTCAAGGCCTGTGCCCTGTCTCTGAGCTCTCTCTTTCTTTTTTTTTTTTTCTCTAACTAGTTGCTCTACAGTTTTGAGCTACAGGGCCACTTCCAGACAGAGATACTTTTACAGATGGCCTGAGAATGGAGCTTGAGTTGGTCCTCATGATCTGTCCCTGTTGACGTTTATCAGCCTAGGACTTCAGGAGGTCATACTGACAGAAGACAGTGTCTCTTGGGAATAAGTAACCCCAGCCCAGAGCGAACTTCATCTCAGAGACCAATGTTGAGATGGATTTTTCTAGAGTCAGGCATTCACAGATTAATTCAAGAGGATGAAGGGGAAAACCCCTATAAGAGAATAACCCATCAGTTTAAAAAGCTCTAAAAGTTTGAATAAGATGTCTGTTTGGTTTTTAGTTCCAGAAATAAAGAAGCAAGAACAGCTTTAATAAAGGTACAAATTTAAAAGCAAAGGTCAAAATCAGAAATCTGATTTGTATGTTTTGTTTTTAAACCGAGGGTGGAAAAAAGGTGCTGACACATAGCACAAATTCATAATGAAAAATGATCTTGTTGAAAAAAAATTCCCCAGGATGTCAGCATAATAGCCCATAATGTGACATCTTCTATTTTAATGAAAGTCCTTAAAGAAGGGCAAAGTAGATTAGTCAGATAAAAACCTACAAGTAGAAA
Organism: Dipodomys spectabilis; assembly: GCF_019054845.1. Lineage (NCBI taxonomy): Eukaryota > Metazoa > Chordata > Mammalia > Rodentia > Heteromyidae > Dipodomys > Dipodomys spectabilis. Next base: position 783,673 of record NW_024870678.1, on the reverse strand, counting down.
AGTTTCTTCCCTATTTCCGTGGCTTGTAGGACAAAAGAACCAACTGAATAATGACAATGTAAACACCTCATTGAACCCTAATGCTTCTGTCCTGGAACTGGTTTATGGATAGCACACCCTCAATGGCTCATCTCCAGGGAGCTACTCCTTCCCAAAGTTCAAAACAGAAAGAGAAAAGACACAGGGAAACAGGTACAGATCTCAGAGTAAGTTCAGGACACGGGATATTCTCATCCTTTTCCTGGTTGCTTTCGTGGTAAGGGACTGAGGCAGTCTCTCCTGGAGTCAAGTGCTTCCTTCAGTGCAGTAAAGTATGGGGAAATGGAGGAGCACCCTGGCCTCTGAGCGGGTTTTGCGCCTTCAGTGATATATACTCTGTGGCTTTTTGTTTGCTCGTGTTTTGGTTTTCTTTTCTTTTTTGGGGGGGGGGAAGGTGTTTAATATCCTGAAAGAGGGAACTCTATGTTCAAAAGGGGGGGGGGGACCAGCAAATAAGCCTAATAAAGGATCTGTCTGAAACATGCTGACAATAACTAAAGCCACAGTGACACCGAGAGGGGCCAGTGTACCATCATCTAAGAAGCACTTGTTGGAGGCGGCAGAAGAACTTTGTTTCCACTGCCGAGTCTGGTTCTAACTACAGCCTGTGGGCAAGTGACTATCTCCCTGAACCTTGGACTAAATGATCTAAGAGCATAACTTGACTCACCTATGATTTTCAGTAGAAGGATGAAAACTGAAATTCAGTTCAGCTTTTAGCTGATAATAAAATTGTGAGATAATGAAGGGTAGAGATGCCCTACAGAAGAAAGAGTTCTTGATTTCAGTCCTCATGGACCGAGAGGACAACAATGATACCAATGAATCTTGTGAACAGATCAATATTTAATCAAAACTGATAGGAGGAAAAAAAAACCACACTATACCTTTCAAAACCACAGCCAAATCTTCAAGACCCAAACAAATGCTACATTGATTCCAAAGGCCACATTTTTCGAGACTTTCTATTGAGAAGAGCATTACTTTCAGGAAGAGGTATAATTAAAGCTGACCTCTGGGGTTAATTTTTTTTTTTAATTACATTCACGTACAACTGCAATTTAAATTTTGCTTTCTCTAAAATTTGCCACTACTCTCCCATTAGGAAAAAAGAAAAGAAAAAGGGAAAAAAGTTGAGCTTTCATGAAACTCCAAGTAGAATTGTTCTATTTAATTTCAGACAGCTGTGTCTCTCCTCCACTAAAAGCACTGAAGTCAGACACACAAACAGGAAAGAGACAAAGCGTTTCCCAAACAGACTCCCGGATTCCTTCAAATGCGGTTGTTCCTTAGGGAAGGCGAAAGTGATTTGACATCACTGTAATGAATGGGCCCAGCAGCAGAGCCCTGTTCTGGCTGCAGATGATTCCCCTTGTACTGTTTTCCAAAGGCAATGGGACTACAGAGAGCACAGTTGAGGGTGGGAAGTTTGCTGAGGTTCAGATTCCTTCCCCTCTACCCAGCCACCAGTGAGAGCAAACTACAGAAGCCAAATTTCCCAAATGGGAGGTGGTTCTGCCAGTTATTTCACAGCTAACCATCACACCTCACTCTAAGTGTTATATAAAAGGGGTAAACACAAATCGCTTGCTCATTCCAAGTTTAGGTTTTCAGCCTCTTTGAAGCAACAAAGAGCGTACCCACTTCAGAGGCCAGTAAGGAATGGGCCTGTCAAACCCAGCCAGAGCAAAGGAGCTGCGGCTGATGGGCCAGCGGTTAGTGAAGTCATCTGACAGAGGACACTTTTACATGGCCCTCTGGCTTGGGTTCTGCCAGCACTTCAGTTCATAAACACGTCAAGGTTTTGAGAATAATTTTAGAAACCCAGCTAATAAAGCTGGCTCGTTAAAAAGAATAAAGCCATCGCATGAGCAGAGGGAGACAAAATGACACATGAAATCCTTCTTTTCTAAGAAAAAGTTTTCTCCCTGAAAAAACAAACAACACCCAACTAGCAAGCAAGCAAACAAACAAAAAAAGACCCTGGGAAGAGGAGGGCTGGTGGGTGTTGACCTCTCCCACAGCCCTCTGGCAATGAGTGACACAAGGTGTGACCCTCCGTGCTACTGCCCACCAGCTTTTCCAAGGTATGCCAATTTGCCAAAAGATTTAACTGTGGACTAATTAGTATGGAACAGCTGACGGCTGGAGGAAATGAGAAGGAACTGACTTTGGGACCGAGAAACCCAGGAATGAAGTGAGCATCTGTGGCGGATCCAGTCTTTGCTGATCCTTAAAAGAGATCCCCATCTATTCACCCCGGGAGCCATCAGTAGGGAGACTGGGCGCCAGGTGCCAGTGTAGCTCAGCCATCAATCAACCTAGAGGCTTACCTCTTTGCTGTCCGTGGCATACTTGAAAAGCAGATTCCTGGGTAAGGAGGCCTCTGCCTGCACCGGGGTCCCCCCATCAGAGCCCGAATCCCAGGGGTGATCGTTGACAATGTAGGTACAGTTCAGTTCAAACTCAGCCTCTGTCCACTGAGTCATGTCCGCGTCCTTCATGTCCATTTTCATGGTCTTCTCGGTCTCCTCTGCCAACTCTGGAACCTTCACAGCACTGGAGCTACACTTGGGGGCAGCCTGGAAAGAGAAGGGAGAAGGCTTTTTGTCTTTTTTTTTTTTAATGCTCCTGCCCACGATCCTGCCGATCCCCGCAGCTCCCTGCGCGAGCCTGTGACGAAGACTTGAAAAGCAGATGTGGTGCACTTGGTACAGTTGAGTAAGAGCCCCCCCCCCCCAAACCCCCCGCGTAAAGCCGGCTGGCTTGAAGAAGCAAAGTTCTTAACAAGAGAAAAAAAAGAAAATGATCCCCTGCATTCAAAAAGCGGGGGGTGAGTGAGGGGGTTTGGAGAAGAAGGTGACAGGCTCGTTGGAGGGAGAAGTACCCTGGAACAATCTCGGCCTTCACCTCTCACGGCAGAAAAATGTGGTGGGCGCTGCTGCTGCCGCCCTGCGTCCCGGACGGCCCGGGGTCATGGCCGCCAGCCCCTCAGCCCCGCCGTGGAAAAGCTGCCTCCGAAAAGTGTCACAAACAAGGGGAGGAAGAGGAAGGAGCTCCGTCTGCCTCTGAATGAAGCTAAAAATGGAAAGCGCGTGTGGTGCAGGAGCGGAACCCAGCCAGCCTTTTTCCAAAAGGGGAAGACCGAACTTTCCCACCGGCTCCCAACTCTGAACCAACTTTCAAAACAACTGCCCCCCTCCCTTCCCTCCCCCCCTCCCCCCCCCCGCCAGCGTCCTCCGCGTGGAAGACAGACGGAGAGGGGTGCGTCTGGCCAGCATCCCGGACCTAAGTTACCAGCCTCTCCCAGCTAGCTTCTTTGGACCACAGACGAAAAAGAATAAGAAAGAGAAATGGAAACATCCCCTAACTTTCTTTGGGATCTGTGGGTATCTCTCAAAGCCAAATTTGGGGGGAGGGAGAGAATCAATCAATCAATCAATCAATCAGAACAATATATGAAACTAGTCAATAGAATTCCCCGAAGGGAATTCCTTTCGGAAGCCTCAGCTACAAATGAGCACTTTCCATTTAAATCTGAAAGTGTGCAGATTCCCAGAAGCCCAAGCTTGGGCTCCCGTGGACTGTAACTAAAGTTATTAACCAACGCCCAAGACTCCCAGGATAAGCCCACGTACACACATGGCGAAGAATATGCCCGATTTTCTATCCTCGCTCCTAGGGCTATGGGAAGGGGGGGGTGGGAGTGCTTTCCAAAGAGAAAAATCGAGGTAAACAATGTCTTTAACGCATTCCCGGCACAGGCGCGTCGGTGGAAAAGTGAGGACCGCGCGCGTCCGCTTTCCACGGGGAATCGGGAGCGTGCGTCGCGGAGAAGCTTCGGGCTGAGTTTTACGCTTTTTCCCTGGGTCGCTAAAGAGGATCTTTTTCTTAAAAAAAAAATGCTCCGTGTCCATTTGCACATTGTAATTTCCTTCTAACGTGTATGGAGCAGTCACGCTGCCAAATAAAAATGGAAATACAATGAAACCCGGAGAGCCGAAGCCCGCCCAGCGTGGGTACTTTGTTGCTGTTGGTGGTGGGGGTGTAGGCAGGAGCAACTACTGAAATTTCAACGAATCGCCTAGTGTGTGCAGAAGCGAAAGGGTTACTGATTCATAAGGAAAAAGTCTTCTAAATGTTTGACAGCCTCACGCGCACCCGAGTGTCTCTTGCTTTTATTGAGACTACGTGATAAGAAAGAAAAATTGAAGGAAAAAAAAAAAAGAAGTTTCCAGATCGATTTTGGTTTCCAGATCAAATCAAATAAAATCGGGTTCCTTACCAAGGTCGTACCCACACGCTTTTCCAAGCAAAGATCCAACATCGGAGGTAAGTCCGGCTCATGTCTACCCCGTCCGCATTTCTCCCCGCGTCTCCGAACGGGCGCAGCGGTGAGTGGCCGTCGCACGCCTCGGCCGCTCGCTCCCCTTTTCTACCGCAGCTCGGGAGCTCGGCCGGTCCCCGGGCTGACTTGTGGGCGCACAGGTGCTGCGCGCTGCGCTTGCCTCTCCGCGACACTGGAGGGCCCAGCGAGTGTCTCACCCGCCGCGGCTCCGTCTGTGTTAACCAGACCGGCGGCTTTCCCCTCCCATCCAGCTGCAGATTAACCACTCGTCTCGTACACTCCCACCGGCTGCCAGGGGTGGGGGCGTGGCCTTGTACCTGGGCTGCCCGGGGTGGGCCGGGCCGGGCCGGGCCGGGCTGGGGCGCGCCGCCGCCGCCGCCGCGCGCGCAGGGCTCCCGCCTCCCCCCTCCCTCCTTCCCTCGTATTGCGAGAGCCGCCGCGCTTCCTCCCTTCTCGTAGAGAGACATTTCAACATTTACGAGGAACCTTCCTACTTCCCTTTCTAAGCCCTCCGAGTTTGGCTTTGGGTTGCATTGTATTCTAAATGCTGCAGACCGCTCTGCTTCCGGTCGTGTAGAATAAAGTGAGTGTGTGTGTGTGTGTGTGTGTGTGTGTGTGCGCGCGCGCGCGCAGGGGGTGGGGGGGAGATGAGGACGCGCGCTTCAGTAAGGAAAAATCTAAAAAAACTCAACTTAAAAATCATCCGATGGCTCCCGCCGCGGTGACAGGAGACCGAGAAACTTCCCTGGAGAGGTTCCAGGGAGATGGCTGTGGGGGGGGGATCTCCTGGGATGCCAGGTAGCCCTCCTCCCTCCACCCCACCCCGCCCCGTGCGCCCCCCCCCCACACACACACTTAGAACACTTCATTTCTCCCGCTTGGCTACAATTTGGGGGTGCAACCGACTGGGTTGCAGGCGAAGAGAAGAGGGTAATAATCAGATCGATGGAGCGCGAGGCTCCGGGCTCCTCCTCTCCAAGCCCGCGGGCGGGCTCGGGAGGTACGTGGAAGTAAACTGGGGGGTTGGAGCGGTAGCTAAGGGGGGCTCGTGCGAGTGGAAGGCGGTCTGAGGCCGTCGTCCTGAGCCTGGCTGGCTTTTCCTCCAGCCCCGGTGCTGTGGTGAAGGAAGGACATCCTGTGATGATGGCATACAGCGTCCTGTTTGTTTATTATTAAGTGCGCGGACCTTGCATTCCTGCTTCTCCTTACAAAACAAACCAGATGCTTTACTTCCTCCAGTGGTCTCCGCGCCCTCAGCGAGGGACCCTCTAATTCAGGGCGACCATGATGTCAAGGGTCCATTTGGAGCTAGCACCCCTTCCCAGTTACTCCTCAGATAGCCTCCTCCCACCTCCCCCCTCAACAAAAGTCTTTCCCCTTTCCCCCTTCTTTCTTCCTAGGTAGTTTTAAGAAGAGCCATCTCTCGATTGGGAAAGATGGGAGAGAACGATGGAAGGGCGGCACTGATCCAAATGTATTGTACTCGTAATCTCACTTGTTGAAACTCCTGGGTTAAACAAAAATGACTTAAAAAATAATAATACAATTAAAAAATCATCTCTCCTTCCAACTGAGATGGCAGTATCTTTGTCTAGCACTTAAAATACCCGTGTGCATACACACCCACCCCCACACACATCCACCCCCACATCCACACACCCAGTCCTGACTTAATGATACCAGCTTAGTCATACAATGAAGTGGACATTTGGGTATTTGTTTACAGGAAGAAATGAAACAAAGCAAAACAAAAGCCCAGACTCCATCATAAAAGCACGTCTGTTTATCTTTAAAATTTCTTTCAGGAAACTTTTCTAGAATATTTTTTTGGAGGGGAGAAAGGAAGGTGAAAGGTCAAAGATTATAAGCTACAAAATGGCATGTGTGTCTAAAGCTCTTCTACAAACTCTGTAGCACACAATTAAAGTTCCCACTAGGGGACAAAAGTAACACACACACACACACACACACACACACACACACCCTTTTTAGTATTGGGCCACCTGCTATTGCACGTTGTTCCAGAGGGGACGCTAGCATCCAGAAGAAAGAGGGCATTTAGTTGGCTGATGTGCCAGGGGTATAAAACTAAATGAACAATTCTTAAGAGCTCTTTGAAAGCTTCGAGATGATAATTAAACAGGAGAAATCCAGTCTTCTGGAGAGGGTTTATTAACTGATGCTGAGTCAGTGCCCCAATGGACAGAAAAACAACATAGTCATACTGCAGGCTGGGCTACTGCTGCTGCTGCTGCTGCTGCTGCTGCTCACAATCTCCGACAGATCAGTTACCAAGTATTTCACTTCCCTTTCAGAATCAAACTCTGTTCTTGCACCAGCAAAAGCTGGTGACTCAGCCAGGATGGAGTGAGGAACAGACAAAAGACAAAAGAAAAAGAAAAAGAAAGGCTGATAGTCAAGGTGGGAAGAGAGCTATTTTCAGCCAAATATTTTCTTTAATGACTAGAAGATGCCAGTGAGTGAACTCACTGTTAATTAATATCAGCCTGCACTCACCTTCAGAGGTGGTGAAATGGGCTTGAGTCTACAGAGGACGCAAACATCAAATACCAGTGTGGGTCTTAGCCAGGCAACCCTAAAATTAATTCCAGGTGCTCCAGCTGAGCTGGGCCAGGCCATGGGAGGGACTTTGAGGAAAGTAGATTGGGAGGCACTGCTGGAACAGAAGAACCCTCAAATGGTTGCTTTCTGATGTGTGTCAAAGTGGGGGAAAAACAACAACAACAACTCCCAGCCGACTTTTGATTATGATCAGAACAGTGAAAGATAGGCAACAATATCATTTAAAATGCAGGACACAGAAAAGGAAGAAGGATTGGAAGTAAGGAAGCAGACTTCTGTTGTAATATGTAGGTATCACCCAGTTTGAAGAGCTATAGGGCAAGGAAAAGGCCTGACCTTGTGAACTTCACTGACTTTTCCAGAAGGCCCAAGTAGAAGCTCTTCTAGAAGGCTGACTAAAGCTGGAGATGACGGCACCACTATACTGCCCGGACAGATCTGTGTGGTGCTGCCAGTATCTGCGATCCAAAGTCTCAAAATGTTTGTTCTAAGTAATACCTTGGTGCAGTTTTAGTTCCTGTATTGTCCCCCCTTTTCCTCACGGTTTAAATAATCCTCATCAGTTATCTAAATTAAGCAGCGTTAGGCAGAATTCTCAAATTTGGTAGCAATCCTGATCTAGTCTTCTCTTTGAGGGCATCATCACAGCAGTTCCTCACGCCCACCTTAAGTCAGCTTCAGCTACTGATGCAGATTGTTTCTTTTTCTTTCCATTTTTTCCCCTCCCAGCACTTGGGTGGGTTGGGAATGGCCATGTAGGCAGCCAGATGACTGCACTGGGGGGAAAAGGACTCCTGTGGCAGGAAGGGAAACTGAGTACAAATCTGGAGACCTGACTCCACTTGCCGGGAACCACACGTGCATGCGCGCACACACACAGCCACAGACACACATTCTTTTTTTTTTTTTTCCCTAAGGAAAGTAAAAAATGGGATAAAATATACTCAAGATGAAATGTGTTTTCATTTTCTAATTCAAACTCCTGCTATACCCAAACAAGGTCAATGACAGGCTAACCACATCAAGAGAACTCCCCCCCCCCACACCCTCTCCTCCCTACTCCCTACCCAGCCACCCACCCTCACCCCCACACCCATTTCCCACTTCCTGCAAGTTAGGCATCTTCATGCTGGTAAACATTTGGGGACCAACTGTAAGCCTGAGCCTAAAAGAGAGGCACTGTGGCTTTGAAGCCCTCCCACACGTCTCAAAGCCAGGCTGAAGAACTAGAAGGGACACTTGGTTTTTAAACTCTAACAGCTCCATTTCAACTCAAATCACTGGGCTTGGCTTTCCGGCTGCCTCCGTTCTCTCTTCATGCCAGACAAGAAGAGCAAGGGTGTGTGTGAGAGAGAGAGAATGTATGTGTGACACATGCTAGGTTACAATGCAGCATGTCTCACTGGTATGATATGTGTATGTTTCAATGATGGAGGAAATCAATTTAGAACTAGCACAAAAACGGCTTCCGTCTCTACACAGGTCACCTCCCCCAAACTTTGACCAACAGTGTTAGGGTCTAAACTTTGGGATGGAGTTCCTAAGGATCTCTATGGGATCGGTTTGCAATGAGGTCAGTGTTCTAACTTTTTAAATAAGGGAAACAAAAATTAAAGATGCTTGAAGAGCCAAAGCAGAGCAAGCACTGTCCCTTGTCCAGGAATGAAGATGGGATCTATGCTCTCTGGAGGGCTTTATAAAACCCACACGATGACTGAGCTCTAGGGGTCCAAAGAACCACCTGTGTCCTTTTTAGCCTTCCCATCAGACAGGTACAGTGTGGTGGTGGTGTGGTGGTGTGTGTGTGTGTGTGCACGTGCCGGTGCATGTGCTGGTACTGGGGCTTGAACTCAGGGCCTCAAATTCTTAATTAACTTTATCACTCAAGGGTGGTCCTCTATCAGTTGAGTCACATCTTCACTTCCAACTTTTTGATGGTTAATTGGAAATAAGAGTCTCATAATTTTGTCTGCCTGAGATGTCTTTGAACTAGGATCCTCAGATTTCAGCCTCCTGAGTAGCTAGGTATGAGCCACAGGTCCACTGGCATTCTTAAAATGCATCATTTGCATATTCATACAGTATTCATTTAGTTGACACCCACCAACTCAACAAATAGCACTAGCAACAATAATATTCTCCATGACATTTGTGAAGGGACAAAGAGGAGCTTCCAATGAATTTTTCTTTCTAATTATGTGTTTATGACAGTGAGTATTCAGACATGAGAGGGATTTTTAAAAGGGCTGTGGGAAAGGATGTGGAGAAGGGGGGTCATTTTTGAACTCGCCAGGCATCTTTTAATCCTATGTTCGGTGAAAAAGGAATAAATGTGCACAACCAAAGGCAAAGCACAAGTTCTCACAAGGGGAGAGTGTCAGGGCAGGTGCACATTTTCAAATGCAGCTTCCTCTTACTTCTCCTTGGGATTTGGGGTGGGGGGGGGAGAAGAGTAGTTTCCCTACAAAGGAAACTGTGGGACAAATATTCACTTCCCTCATTGAAGGAGGCTGCAGAGAACAGAGAGATGAAAGAGAAGCCAGTACAGTAACAGGGTGGAAGGATGAGCTGAGCAGCAGAACCAGCGAAAAGCAGCTCAGGACACCAGACGAGCAACACCAGGGGTAAGAAAGGAGTCCTGGGGTAAGCCCATGTCCCAGTGCTTCTCTGCAAACACAGAATACCAACCAAATGATCAAGGAATGATGAAGACTTTATTGTCTTAGAAAAAAAAGTAAGACTAATGATTTCTTCTCTTTTTTTTTGCGGGGGGGGGGGGGGTGCCAGTCCTAGGGTTTGAACTCAGGGCCCTCTCATTATCCCTGGGCTTACTCCCACTGCTGTGCCCCCTCCCTCCCCCCCAAGGCTAGTGCTCTACCACTTGATACAGCTCCACTTCCTTTCTCTTTTTCCTTTTGATAGTTCATTGGAGATAAGTCTCACAGAATTTCCTGCCCAAGCTGGCTTCAAACTGTGATATGTAGATCTCAGCCTCCTGAGTAGCTAGGATTACAGGCATAAGCCATCAGCGCTTGGCTTCTTCACATCCTTTTAAGAAAGATTCAAGGCTATAGAAGCTTAATGTGTGCGTGTGTGTGTGTGTGTGTGTGTGTGTGTGTGTGTAGGGGAGTTAGGAGAGAATAGACAAAATTAAAATTGCTAATACTGCGATCATGCACACGCGCGCGCGCGCGCACACACACACACACACACACTGCATAGAGAGGATCACAAATCCAGAACTTCACCCCATTTTCCTGTTAAGAAAACCGAGGACCAAGAAAACTGATGGCAATTTCAAGCCAGTGGGTGGTCAAAAGTCTCACAAACTTAGCCCCAATTGAAAAGCAAAAAGTTGCTGGTAAAGCGCCAGCTTTGAACAGGAGAGTACAACGCCCTGAGTTCAAGCTCCGGTATGGGCACCAAAACAAACAAAAATCTGAGGACCAGGGATCAAAAAGTTTAGAAAGAAAGCACTTTCTTCTGGCCGTCCTTACTGTAACTGATCTTAACCAAAACCTCGTACCTGGGATGTGAGGTGCTGAGCATTTCAGGGCTGGCTGCTCCCTTGGCTCCCAAGAAAACTGGAACTCAGATGGACCCTTAATCCCAGAGCTCTACATTGGAACCCCAAATCCCAGTTGGACTGGGAGAGAACCAGCATATCTAAGAGTAAAGCCTTTTAAATGTGAACTGGGGTTAAAGGTGAATATTAAAAAAATCAAAACACAGGCATTGCCTGGAGAAAAGTCCTTTCAATTCCTCCTCTTCTACCCGAGATGCTGGAGGAAAGAGAAGGTAAAGGTATTACAACAAGCCACAGCTTAATAGACACCTTATCTTTTGAGAAACTCTCCACAGAGGACTGTGAATAATGAGCCCCCTTTTAACAGGAAGATGGTGAAGCCACGGGCCCTGACTTATCTGTCTCCATCTTCAGCTCATTGTTTCCTGAAAGTACTCCCTGGGGAAGTGGGATGTTTGGTGACGTTCAATAGGCATCCCACCCCCACTCCCAACCCCCTGAAGGTGCACCCTGGAGGCCTGAAGGGCAACACAGCATTACCCCACAATGCAACCAATCACGGAGAAAGTAACAGCCCAGGGCTTTTCCTGCCTCTCCTTTGAAAAGAACTGGTGCAGTCGGTAGGAGAGCTAAGCCCACAATGGCAGTCCATTAAAAGTATTAGGAGGTAGCTGGCCGCCAGGATCCTTTGGAGGAGAGCTTGCTCCTGACAATAGACAATTAAATCTGGCAAATCCCAGCTACTTGCTGATGTTCTAATTCCTCCTAATTGTATTCAACTTGTCCACGACTCCTGCATTCAGGGATGAGGCAAGCCAGTCTAATCTCCCAAGTACCTGACCTACTTCCTGCGGGATCTCTTCAGTTTTCTTTCCCTCCCATCTGGTCTCATCCTCCTCAAAGCTCCAAAAGAGGAGGCAGGAGGGTGTGTTGATGGGGTTGGGGGGAGGCAAGGCAGAAGGCTGTGTTCAAATCAATAACTCCGAAGGCTTCATCCAGGTCACTAATCGGTTAACAGCTAATCATGCTCATGGGCATGTCCGTGATTAAACCACGCTTTTGCATTAGGCTCAACAAGTGGCACGGGGCACTTTTAGGATCCAACTGCCAGATCCCTGCTGGCTGCCAAATCTGCATGTGCTTGTTTGTGCGGGAGTAATGCCTCAGTGATTCCATTTAGAGCTGATGTTCTGCCAATTGTCTGCCAACACCAGTTGGGCAGAGAAAAGCAGTCAGCCCCACCTGGCCACCCAAAGGATAGAATCCCACCTAAACACCTCGGACCTTGTCATGCCAATTGCTTGCATGTGTGCATGTGTGCTTGCTCTTCTGCTAGAATCTATGAGGGGAGTAAATCTTTGTAATTCAGTCTTCTTGACTTGCATATGTAAAAACTAAATAGACCTATTTATGGATTTATTTATTTCTTGGTGTGAGGGATCAAATCCAGGACTTCTGCACAGATGAATCAAACATTTAACCACTGAGTCATATCCTCAGGCCAGGGATTATGTTTTTCTATGTATTCAAAAGGAGAAAGAAGGAAGTTGAGGAATGGAGCAGTAGAATGGAAGGCTGCATTCAAACCAATTAACGTCTCTACTTTATATCCTAATGAGTGTGTAACCATTTTTCCTTAAAATACATATGATTTACAATGAATTTCAATAGTCAATAATACTTTAACGTCAGACCCTCTGTACATCACCTTTACAATCACACTAAAAAAAAAACCCTTAAAATTTTAGATATACTATCTATAAAATACCTACAGATGTACTTACAGGCTTTGGGGCATTGCTTCAAAATTGTCAGGGGTGGTGTACAAATATAAACAATCCAGTTCTTTTTTTCTTGTCTTGTATGTATGTATGCGTATGTACGTGTATGTGTGTGCATGCACATGCGTGCTGGACCTGGGGTGCTCTCTCTCAGCTTTTCACTCAAGGCTGATGTTCTATCATTTGAACTATGCCTTCGCTTCTGTTTTTTTGTTGGTTAATTGGAGGTAAGATTGGGGGGGGGGATTTTTCTCCCCAGACTGGCGTCAAACCATGATCCTCAGATGTCAGCCTCCTGACTAGCTAAGATTACAAGGTGTGAGCCACAGAATCTGGCACACCCAGGTCTTGAGTTTATAATTGCTGGACTGGGTAACTAGTATATTAGAGGGTATATTTAACGTATTAACATAATTTACAAAATAAAATGTCAAATTCTAGAGATCCATAAAATGCTAATAGAAACCTTCAACCAGTTTAACTCCAGTTTAACAACTTTGTATCCATACAGATGAAAGTTAAATTGAAACAACCAAAATACATCATCTAAACTTAAGAGATGTCACAATGATACTCATTAATGTATACAATTAATACATGGATTGAAAATATATTAAAGGAGATAAAAGCTAAATAGACAGGGAGAAGGCTTCACCAGCTTTTTTTTTCTTGCCCTATCAAAAGAACCAGTCTTGTGACTGAAGTCATTTTGAGAAACACAATTTTCCAGTGCCAGCAAATATAAAGCCCTTTCAGCACCCTAAAAAAGATGCCAACAACCACCAAATAGGTGTAACTTTGGTCTTTTGATGACATTGACAGTTGTGTTTCATAGGCTGCAATTTTTTTGGCGATCATTAGGAAATGATTAGGAGCCCATGTGGAGATGAAACCTTCCGTGTTTGGAGGCAAAACTCTGCTCCCGCATCTGCATCTGTCGCTGAGTGAAGTGATCTCCCTCCTCTGCATGGAGGACCTAGGAAAACTGCAGATAACTCACTTTTTCTCTGTGGTCATCTGAACAAGTGGCTGGTGGCACCTAGCAGGGGCTCCACTGATAAACTCTGTCAAACTGCAGCCATTTGTCAGCTGGAGAGGGGAGCTCAAGCTGAAAGATGAACCCAGGAAGCAGATTTATCTGGTGCAACACATTAACTAGTATAAATACCAGCACAAAAAAGTAAACACAGGTTCCCAGCAAGAAAGAACTAATCGCAGGTACCTCTCTGCTTAACTCAATGTTCTCCAAGCTTTCACCGCCTCTGATAGTGACACCAATTTGTCTTGCTGTGTTACCCAGAATAGATTTAAACAAATCACAGCTTTATTTCCTTACTGATCTCTATTTTGTGAACAACTACTTTCATTAATTTAAAAAGGTTCTGCTGGATTTGAAGCAAGTTTCTCTGGTGATAATGTTCCTCCAGCCTCTAGAAGAGAGGTTTTTCTAAAACACTTTTATGGGTGAAATATGCATATTAAATTCACAATCCAGTTAGATGATTTGGGGTATTCTTGGAAATATTTCTTTAGGCAGTTCAGGGTTTGAAGTGAGGGCCTCAGGCTTGCTAGGCTGACATTCTACCAGTTGATCCATGTCTCAAACCTCAAGCCCTTTTAGTTTGGTTAATTTTCAGATTAGAGTCCATGCTTTTTCCTACGACTGGTTTCAGACAGTAATCCTCACACCATAGCCTTCCAGATATAAGCCATGATGGCCAGCTTGTAGATTAAACTAAGGTCTCAGTTTTTTGTCCAGCCTAGCCTCAAATTGCACTGCTCTCAATTTGTGCTGGGAATACAGGCTTGCACCACAATCGCCACTGCTTTCAGAAGCATTTTCAATTCAGAAGTCCCAATAAGCTATAACCTACAGTGAACAGATAGTCCTGGGTTAGAGAGTGGCTGTGGTTGATGGTCAGTGTTGAATGGCTTCCTTTTGCCTTGTTGGCTACATTTTGCTCATGCCTTACCAGTAAACTCATTCTATTGAATAGCATCTGTCTCTATGATCTACCTTGCAGGCTGTGGGCCATCAGGGGCATCTCTGCAAACCTGAACTTGGCACAGTGCCTGCTTGGTAGTAGATAAATGATTGATTAATGTGATGACAAATATTTGGATGAAAACTAGTCTCTCAAGTCCATCTGGGAGTGAAGGGTAGTGGCTCTCAAGGTATGTTCTCTTTTTCTAGAGAAAGCATCCTGCCATGCAGCCTGTGGACATAGTGCTTTCCAAATATTCCAAGGCAGCCAGGCGCTGGGGCTCACACCTGTAATCCTATCTACTGAGGAGTCTGAGATCTAGGGATCACAGTTCAGAGAGAGCCTAGGCAGAAAAGTTTGTGAGACTCTTTTCTCCAATTAACCAGCAAAAAGCCCGAAATGGAGGTGTTGGATCAAGTGGTAGGATACAATGAGAGGGCACAAGGCCCTGAGTTCAAGTCCCAAATTAGTAGCAAAAGAAAACAAACCACAACCACCACAACAAAAAATTCCAAGGCAGCCGGGCACTGGTGGCTCATGCCTGTAATTCTAGTTACTCAGGAAGCTGAGATCTAAGGATGGAGGTTCAAAGCCAACCAGGGCTGGAAAGTCCGTGAAACTCTTATCTCCAATAAACCACCCGAAAACCCGAAATGACGCTGTGGTTCAAGTGGCAGAGCGCCAATCTTGAGCTGAAGAGCTGAGGGTGCCCAGGTCCAGAGTTCAAGACCCACCACCGACAAAAAAAAGAAGTTCCAAGACAGAAGACACATGTAGAAAAAGATGCAATGTTTGGGAGAAAGAAGAAGCTATCCTTTGATGCCAAGTCCACCCGCTAAAAAACAAACACCATTGATGCTGCAGGTAACAGTGGTTCACACAGTCCTTATGTGTTCTGCTTTTATCCATTCTCACTTATATGCATATCTGAGACTTTTTCCTAAAAGAAGTTTCCCCTGCTTGGCTTTGGACCTTTTTCCCCTTCCCAGCTACTCTACCTTCATAATTAGGATTAACTACAGCAATTAACAAGATAAACTCCTTGCTACTTAGTGGGCTGATAATTCGTATGGCAAAATTGTTTTAGGATGTGTAGGGCAGTTTAGGATGAAGATAAGTTATGCAACGATTTTGTATAGAATCTATTTGTATGTATGAAATAGAGTTCTACATCTTAAAATATTGTAGCCTAAAGTTAATTTTACTGAACATTGACTTCCTCATAGAATAGTAATTCAGATCTAATGAATCTAACTTGGATTATTGTTTGTAGTGCTATGGAGTTTTGAACTGTTCAGAGACAAATATCTTTATTAGTGTGTAAAGTTTCAGCTCCTCATGCATTTTAAAAATGGAAGAGTAATGTAGATACAAACAATGCTACCCAATTCTGAGTGACTTTACAGAGAATGATGATTTGAGATCTAAAGTTTTCACAGCAGTATTTTTTTCTTCACATAAAGTGATACTATTTAATATTTATTTATTATTTAATACTAGTACTATATGATATCCCTACCCTAATAATATGTTTTATAAACTTTCAGCTTGATTTTACCTATAGGGATTTTTAATGACAGTCATAGGTCAAGTCCCTTAACTTTTGGACCAAGAGTAAGGTAAGGAATTGAGGCAACTTTCTGTAACTCTACCCAAACAGATACTGTCTATATTCAATTAAGGGCCTGTGTCTCTTTCCACTGGAAGTCCTGAGGAGCATCTGATACTAATAAAAGCCTCAGTTAAAACTGAAAAACAAACACAGTGGCCTGCCGGGGCTAGTGAAAAAAGACTTAAAGCCAGAGACATTTATGGTTAATATAAGGCTGTGTTTTATCTCTTGCATTTCCAAGGAATCCATTGTTGCCAAGTATCATATCCTTATTTTGAATAACACAGGTCACTGGGAATAAAAACCCAGTTGTTTTTAAAGTATAAATAATTGGTAAAGAGTCAGAGCTAAAATCTTACTTTAGTTCCTAGAAATCTAATTTAGTACATGAAAATGGTGTTCTTTTTTTTTTTTTTTAAGTGTTTTGCTTTAAAAAATGAAGGCTAATGGAAATCGTTCTTTTTTTTCAAACATGGATTCACTTATAAAAGTTTAGTTTTAGAGAAAACCTCCAAGTATGAGATACGTTAATATAGTAAATATTAATTATAAAAACTAAGTTCTTTTTCAACAATCATGATTAATATTCCCTCCCACACACACACTTTGACTGATAATCAATAGGACTGATGCTTTGGGGATCAATAGTTTAAAAATTATACAAAGTTAAACCAAAGACAGAAATAATAAATACAAATCTTAAATTATATATACATGTATATTCAAATGCAGATTCACACCCCCCCCCCCCTCAATGTATGTCAGTTTGCCCATCTTTTGTGTCTTCTGTATTTCTCCCTGGCTGCAGTACACAGTATCTTTATGCAGAAACCCTTCAGCAAGTGTTAGTGGCTCATGTCTATAATCTTAGCTACCCAGGAAGCTGAGATGAGGATCACAGTTAAAAGCCAGTCCCTACAGGAGAAGCCGCACGCATGCATGCGCGCACACACACACAGAGGCATTGGCAGTTCCTGAAATATGAATACCACATAGATAAACTTGGGCCAGGTGATAGTGGTGAGCTTGCTGGGAAGGTGGTGTCCCCAGATAAATGGCACCAGTCAGGTCCCTCAGCATTTAACATGAAAAGCAAAGACAAGAAGCTCTGATCAAAAAAGCATCAGGTTTGGTGATGGGCAAAAAATAAAGAGGGAAAATGGATTAAAAGAGAACTCGAAATCAAAACATGGTCCCCGAGTGAAGATGAAAACCACTGTCTTTCCAACTTGTGGTTTCAGAGCCCAAGAGGCAGCTTTACTGCATTTGCCCATAGATGCCCATGAAATTATCTGGTGTGCCTTATTCATAAATCCCAAACAGAAAGCTGTATACCTGACATGGTCTAGATGGGCTTTTTATTTCTTGCCACCAAGTAAGTCTTAACAAAAAGTCATTGTGAGCCATTTAGTGTAGATTCTAGCATCAAATATGGGAATCATATATTACCAATAGCATTTTATAATTCTATGTCTCTTACTACTGTGAACATTCTCCAATGTCTACATCATTCCTAACTGACATAGAATATAGTCAATGATCAAACATACATTCCTAGTTTCTTTTGGGGGGACTGACAATTGAACCCAGAGTCTCATGCATGCTGAGAATACAGTCTACCACTGAACTACAAAGTATTTTCAAGGTATTATAGAGAACACTCTGTTGGAAATGAACTTTACAACTTGGTTGGTAACAGGAGAAAATGAGGGAGGGGGATAACACTGTTCAAAAAGAAATGTACTCATTAATTATATAACTGCAACCCCTCTGTACATCACTTTTACAATAAAAACTTTTAAAAAGATTATAGAGAATACTGTGAGAAATGCATCATCTGAGTCTGAAATTCATGGAAAATGACAATGTCTAGCAATCTTTCTTCATTTATAGTGTCAAAGAGAATGACTTCCAGTCATTTTCTTTGCTCCCCCAGTAACAAAGACCCACAATTAATTATCTGCAATTCCCACATTCAGAAAGCTCTGAACATTCCAAGTTGTTTCACTTTTTAGTCCTACTATCACAGAGCACCTCTTACTACGAAGCTACTTCAATGACCCTGTAATGAATGACTCCATTTCCAGTTTTGCTCCTCTGCAGTTTCTATCACCTCCCAAGCCACCAAGTTGACATTCTGAATCACAGCTTTCCTGTGGCCTTCCCTCCCCTCCAACGCCCACAGTGGCAGAGACTGCTATCCACCTTGTTGTGGTGTCAACCTGCATGCAGTTTCCTGCTGCTGAAACGTGATGTTTAAAGAACACCTTACCGAGCATACGCATGCCAACATTATGTCTCCCAAATCTGAAAAACTCAGGATTGGAAGCCATATGTAGGCCTCAAGGGTCTCAGATGACATTCGGATGACATGCCTTAAGGCCAATACCAGAACCAGACCTTTCTCATTGGCCACTAGGCCTCCGGTTCCGTGTATAGTCACCTGATCTTGATCTCAAAAACATACATGTTGACATTCTTTTCTCTTCTCACACAGCCCTCACAATCACACATAACTTTTAAATAATAAAATACCTAGCCACCTTTTATCTGGGCAAACAAATGATAAATGAAAACAATAGGTCTTCAATACTATTCCACGGACATGGAAAAGAAAGTAATGGCTCATGCATTTTTAGAACATTTTTAAAACTGAAGAAACCACCCAGTAGTGTTCTGAGCACTGTTACAGGATTGACAGTGTCCCTTCACCCTCTTACTGCTGGATCCATGCCATCCGTGTACTTGAAGCACACAGAGTTATAAAGCCCCTTGCTCGCCTTGTGGTGAAGGAGCAGCCAGCAGCCAGTTCTCATCCCTTCTCTTCCCTCCTAACATCACTACTTCCTCCTCCCAGACCCACCAGAGTGAAATCTGTACACAACACAGGCTGTGACTTCCGGGGAAGCTCAAAGGCCTGCTGGCATAATGTTCCCTTCAAAGCACCCCTGGAAGTCTGTGTGGGATGAGGAGGATTGAAACCATCCTCTTTCCAGAGAACAACTAAATCCATCCCACCATGTTTCTGTTCTCATTTACCAGGGGCTCAGGACATAAATGGTTATAGAGGTTGTCCCGAAGCTCCCCCACGCAGGCAGTACCACAGCCAGCAGGAGAAGCCACACTCACATCTGGGCTGAACCTCCCAAATGGGACATGCGACAATATGGTTAGCTGGCCTTGAGTTTTATTAGAACTGGATCATAGAGGATAAAACTAACTGTGAGACTAATGGGGAGGGGAGGAAGAGAGAATTGGTTCTCTCTCTTTCTCTCTCTCTCTCCCCTCCTCCTACTCTTCTTTTTCTTCCTCTTCCTCCCCCTCTTCCCTATTCTATGACAAAGAATAAAAGCCTTATAGCTAGTTAGAGGCTACTATTTGACAGGAAGATCTTAATATCCAGAGTTCCTTTAGTTACAATCTAGAATAGTGCTTAAGGCCTATACATTTCTTCCCCAACTAACTTTGCAGAATAATATTGTTCTTATCTGGAAAGTGAATTTTACCTTCCTCTCCTCTCCTCTCTTTTTTCTTCCTCACAAAAAAATAGCTAAAAAGTTATGGAGGACTTTTTCTCATAATAGATGTGGATACGGGAGCCTAAGCAAAGACATCTGAAAATGGAGCACATTGAGATTAGAGTATTAAAATTCGTCCCAGGAATGTTTGCAATGGCTCTCAGATTTAGCTGCACAACAGAATGACCTGGAGACTTTCAAGATATCGATGTCCACATTTCATCTCATATCAGTGAGAGCGCTGGAGTGGAGTGGGAGCCCATGGGAGTCACGATTTGTAAAGGTCCTCAGGTGACTGCAGTGTGCTGCAGTGTTTGGGGACCACTGCTGTACTAAATCGGTGCCCACTTTCTGGATATTATTTATAGCCAAAATATCATCTTCCCTAATGCCTCCTAGCAACGCACTTTATGGAGATTGTGGAACAATTTGGATTGATAATAGAGAATCTGCTTCTTAAGTAAGATCTGGGGTAAGGAGACCAAGCACATAAATCCTGAACTCAGAATAGTTAGAATGGTCTGTGGTCACTGATTGCATTCTAAATTCTAGTTGTGAGCAAATCTTGTGACTTGGGAAGGAAATCACCCCAGGAGTGTGGACGGGTAAGAAACAAAGCAATACTTAGTCTCAGAAAATCAACTGCACTGTCTATATTCTGCTCACAGTAGGTCAGCATCATCTTCAGGTGCTTAATGTTTTGTTGGAATTATGATCATTCTAAATTAGAACCTGAATGGATGACAATAGGCATTCTTAATGTAACTGATTCAAGCAGGTCATTATGAATCATGTTTGTTCAAGGAAATATCTTGGATGTTTGGCTGAGATCATCTTAAAGAGTAATATTTGAAGGCAACAAAAGTTACTCTTTGGAGTATGGCATAAAGGCTAGCACCAGTCAGAGCCCAATAAGTTTCTCAAATAAGCCAAAGTTAGAAGCACTATGCTAGGATAATTATCCACAAATTAATGCTATCACTGATACTTACAAAAAGGAAGACATTAATTCTTAAACTATACTTTGTCCATGTAGCTTTTCAGAAAAAAATCTGACAAAGGACCTTAAAGATTTATAAACTTTGGTTAAGTGATTGTATTATAAGTATGCATCCACGTGAAAATAACCCACAAGAAGTAGCAAAGTCATATAGGCATATTTGATTATAATATTGTACATAGTCATAATAAACTGGAAATGGGTTGAGTATTCAAACTTACAGAAATTTGCTAAACAGATTATAATATTGGTCATATTATATGGCTATTATTATTCAGCTACTTGAGAAGTTTGGAAAGAAAAATGATATGAGAAAATGATCTAGGATAAAACACAAATGCACACATGCGCGCATGCATATATCCACAAACAAACAGAATAGTCCGCTAGAATGGTCTGTGGTCATTGATTGTGTTCCCAATTCCAGTTGTAAGCAAATCTTGTGACACACACACACATGCAAAACTGTATTGTGATTCATTTATAGTCTTCTATAACTACTAAAGATGTCCTATCTTTTATGTAAAAGAGAAACGGCTAAAACAATTAGAAAGGGGTATCTGAATGCTGATTCCCGATCTTCTTCCTCTAATTAGTCTTAATGAAGTCAGCAGTTTTGCCATAAATTTCAATTAACTGTAATCTCCATCTGACACACCGGCTCGCCGGTCCATATGCTGTGTCTTTTAGTTGACCAAAGGTAACTGCCTCTGAAAACTGACTGAGCTTAACAAAACATGCCAGGGACAGAAAGAAAATGAGTCACTGAGGAAGTCTGAAGGGATAATCGTGAGAAACAAATAGAGGGCGAGGTGGTGGATGGAAGAGGGAGGAATTGCATCGTCTAGTTTTCAAATTTTTTTCTTTCTGGCATCAGTTAACCCAATGACAGCCCATAAAGAATTGAGAGAGATGTTTTAAGATCAAGAAACCCCAGAAGGTGCTAGAGGGCAGGTCTCTGCTTTCTTCCCCTTCACTGGGGCAGACCCTTCCCCTGTAGTCAGGCAACCATGAGGAGTAAAGGGCATGAGAGTGCTTTTTTTTTTTTACCCAGCTGAAATATTTAGCTTGGCTATCTGCCAGAGAATGCTGGAAGAATGGACTGAATTAGGGGATTTACCTTCCACGTGTTCGGCACGTGTCATTTAGAGTATCTGAGATGCTCATGTCTCTTTCTTCCTGGTATCTGAGCAGTGCACAGTGTTGCCAAATGGTAGAAAAAGGAATACAACTAACTCCCTGTCATCTGAATTCACAAACAGGGCTTTTCTTTGCCTTCTCAGATTCTGCTTGCTTGATTTCTGTGATTAGCTATAAAAGGACATTTGAAGTATCTACTGTAAGGGGGGGGGGGTCTGTAATGTTTTCCTTAAATTCCAAAGATGCTTCCATTTTTAAACTCCTTAAAATTTTGAAAATTGTTATTATAAAGATGATGTACAGAAGGGTTCCAACAGTTACATAAGTCAGGTAGCGCTTATTTCTTTGGACACTGTCACCCCTTCCCTCACTCTCTCCCAGCCTCCCATTTTTTAACTCTGAATGACACTGTGGAGTTGCACAAGCCTATAAATAATTTTGAAAATCGTGGTTGATTTTTTTTGAAGTTCTCCATCTTAAGGCAGCTTACTTAGGAACAATATGTTCATTTTGGTGGTAGTAGGGTTTGAACTCAAGGCCTCATGTTTGCTAGACAAGGGATCTACCATTGAACCACACTCTCAAGCCTTTTTGCTTTAGGTTTTTCTTTCCCCCTAGATAGGGTCTCTCGCTTTTGCCATGGCCTGCCTCCTGTGATCCTCCAATTTCCACCTCCTGAGTAGCTGGGATTGTAGGCATGCATCTCCATATCTGGTCCTTTTATTTATTTTTAACTTAGATGTTATTGGGAGTCATGTAAATTCAGTTACTGAATTTGTTCTCAGCTTTGTGTTGTTTTCTAATTGATTTGAGCTTGTGCTAAGTTACTAAACACTTGATAGATTTTAGATGTTGAAAGAGCCCACAGTCTTTCCAGCCTGGGTATGAAAGTCTGTGAGACTCTTATCTTCACTAAACTAAAACCAAAAAAGCCAGGAATAGAGCTGTGGCTCAAGTAGTAGAATGCTAGCCTTGAGCAAAGAAGTTCAGGAACAGCGCCCAGACCCTGAGTTCAAGCCCCAGGAATGGAACAACAACAACAAAAAAAGCCCCTATAGTTCTTTCCTTCCTTCCTTTCTTTCTTGCTTTTTTTGGGGGGGGGAGGGGGGTCAGTCATGGGGCTTGAAGTCTGGGCCTGAGCACTGTTCCTGAGCTCTTCAGCTCAAGGATAGCGCTCTACCACTTGAGCCACAGTGCCACTTCCGGTTTTCTAGTGGTTTATAAGAGTTCACGGACTTTCCTGCCTGGGCTGCCTTTGAACCACAATCCTCAGATCTCAGCCTCCTGAGTAGCTAGGATTACAGATGTGAGCCACCAGCGCCAGGCTATGGGTCTCTTTTTTGTATCAGAAAACAAACTGGAGGGGATAAGAGCAAGATAAAGTTTTAATTTTCCTATGTGGGAAAAGGAAATGTCTGCTTGTCTTCTCTGTGTAGGAAGTGAAATGAGTTCGTCATAGCATGTAGAGTTGGAACAGTTTCTCCATGGGCCCTATATCCAGACAAGGTTGCTCATCTCTTCCAAACCCCCAACGGTGCAGCCTGGTTACAGGCAGCATTCAGTTGGATGACTATGAGTGGTTCTGGAGTTTAATCAAGTTTTTTAAAAGTACATGAGTTGAACTGGGAGAGGGTTCTATAAATCTAAGTTTTAATGAGTGCTTTACCAGATACTATAATTTATTTGAAAAGGAAGGAAGGGGATTATATATACTGCACACAGATACACATATGGCGTGTTACAAAAGAGGCTAAAAGTAAATGGTATCTTTGAGGAAAATAATTGGATAACTGGAGATGAGTGCACAATACTGGTACTGAATCTTGAACTCAGGGCCTTGGTGTTATCTAGGGTGCTTAGCTTAGCTTTTTGCTCGAGGCTGGAACTTGAGCCATAGCTCCAGTTCTGTGTGTGTGTGTGTGTGTGTGTGTGTGATATGAAGGTAAGAGTTTCATTAACTTTTCTGCCTGTGCTGGCTTTGAACTTTGACCCGCAGAACTCAGCCTCCTGAGTAGCAGTATTTTCCAAATCTTGGAGAATGGATCTTATTTTTATAAACAGAAAAAAATAACCTTAAAAATTGTATAAAGGAGGAACAAGACAATATCATTTAAAGATACTCATTACCATTTTTAATTTGAACTCCCCAAAGTAAACACGTCATTCAAAAGTGCCTGCTCGTTAGTTAAAATCTTATTTAAAAATCTGCTAACACTGAGTCCTCACCCTTGATGGTGGAGTTCCGAGGCTGTTTTACCCCGGCTTCCTGTCAGCTTCCTCCCATCTCATCACACGATCAGCAAGCTCCCCTTCACCCGAGTGATGAATTAAATGTATGACAGTTATGACAGGTGAGGGGTACATGGAGGGGCTTAACCAGCAGGGATAAGATAAAGCCCCCATTTAAGAACAAAGCCCCCACCAAAGCTGGCTCATTAACGACAACACATGGAATCTCTTTATTTGCCCCATTTGGAAGGAGCAGGAGGAACTATAGACAATGGGTGGCTGTGCAGGGCGCCTGCTTCACTGAGGGCCACTCAACCAATGAATTGAAAATCCTTGATATTCTGTTAAATTTGTCTGGAAGACAGGCTCAGCTTCCATGGCCAAGGCAAGGCTGCCTTTCAATGCATTAATACAATAGACTTAAATTCACAGCTGGACTAAGTGGAATTACTGTATGTAAACCGTAATATCTATCTGCAGGGATCCAGCTAAGCCCTCGAGAGACTAGACCAGCAGGACAAATCCAAGGAATTCTGGAAGTCAATCCATTAGGATTACGCAGCAGCCCCTGTTTTGGAAGTCATAGGCTCAATTGATGGAAGCAACAAAGTCTCAATTTTCTTTTATCCTAAACTCTTATCTGAAGGCCTGTTGACCCAATTTTTGCATAAGACAAACTGAGAAACTACAGATGACATTATAATCACTGCATAATATTTACATGACATTATTGGATAGGTGGCTGGGTTATGTATTAACATTGTACATTATGTAAAAACCTATTTTGAAAACTCTTCAGATACCATATTAAAAGTAACCTTCCAACTCCCAAGTTACTTTTAAGGGGTAGTAGAATACCAGCCACTGAATGAGAGTTTCAGATATGGAGTTTGGGTCCCAGTCTCAAACAAAAACAAAATAAACTGAACATTACTAATGATCCATGTTTTGAATAAGATTTATGTAAGGAAAGGTGAACTTGCTGGCTAAGACTTCCTCCTTCAAGACTTTTAGCCACTATGCATTCTAACTTATTAAAAGAGAAGGTGTTGTAAAGGAGCTAAATTCTAGAATGTCTTCTGGATATATACTGCTCTTGAGTCTAGTGGTTTGGAGTGGTTTGTCTGAGGACAGGTATATGAAGAGTAGTTAACCAAGAAATGCTTGGTTGAAGAAGTAATAAAGAAGACCATCAACAAAAGGACTAAAGGCAGACATTTCCCAGCAATCAGGTAACCTCCCAGTGCCCTGTCGACCAGAATAAATGTGGAGATGGGCTGTTGGGACACTGTGTGCAAGGTTTGTCACATGCACATAGTGGTGGCTGGTGGAGGATGGCCTGAGAATGTCATGGATTAAAAGCAGGGAACACAGGACTCAGGCCATCAATTGTCCCACCTTCAGAAAGCAGGTGAGTGTCTGGAGTGAGAACCCCCACTGCATCCATGAGGCTCCAGAGACTTTTTCCAAGGCTATCAGCCGCCTGGTTCCACCCCAGCGATCCTGCATCAGTGGGAACTCTGCTTATATGCATTCTTTCCTTTGCACTAAGTGTGGTGAACCAGAGCGAACCCTCAGGAACAGAAAGGCTCAGATCATACCTCCAATACAAGGAAAACCAGAAAGCTAAGTTTTCCTGCTACTCATGATCAAGGAAAGGAGACTGCTCACTTTGTCTGGTTCATCAAAAGTAGAAGGATCCTCCTCTGTCTTCCAAACCCCCCAATTCAAGCCAGTTGGCAGATTCTCTTCAAGTCTCTATTTGGGCCCATTATAGAAACAGCCACCTGAGTTTTAACAGCCTGATAGTTTTCCTCTTTGGCTAAGCAGCTCACTCAGGGTCAGAGTGATCACCCTTTCTCTGCCTAGTGAGTGGGCCTGGATTTTGTCTGTCCACGGCTCAACACCCGGAGAAGACATTTGCAGAAGAGCCAAAGAGATGTGAAGGCAGACTACTTTAGGGCTTATCTCAACGATGATGCTTAACTTTCACCACCTGGGCTGGGCCTTGCAGAGAAAACAGCCACAGTCAATTATTGTCTCTTTTCCTAGACAACTACTGTTTAATCCCACCTCCGGCTGTGGAAACACGATGCTATTTTTAGACAGGACAATGATTTCTTCTTTCATCTATGAGAAATGCACTTCCTCTTATAGCTGGGCCCAGCCCAGATGCTGGATTGGGAGTAAAAAATTAGTACTAGGGCATTATTACCCTTTACAGAATGAGCAAGCTTTGATCTTCCTCAGAGAGTTTTAAATTGAGTTATTTTATATGCTGTTCTCTGTTAAAAGGTAAATAGAGATGAAATCTCAACAAGCCACACTCTGATACTGTGCAAAACAATCCTTAAAAAGATTAGATTAGCATATAGGAGGGAAATTAACCAAAATAACATCCTAAGAGCTTCTTCTTTTTTGGGGGGGGGGGGGGGGAGAGGGCCTGGTCGTGGGGCCTGAACTCTAGGCCTGGGCGCTGTCCCTCAGCTCTTCAGCTCAAGGTTAGTGCTCTACCACTTGAGCCACAGCACCATTTCCGGCTTTTTTCTTTTTGCTTATGTGGTGCTGAGGAATCGAACCCAGGGCCTCATGTATGCAAGGCAAGCGCTCTACCACTAAGCCACCTTCCCAGCCCATCCTAAGAGCTTCTTGATAGTTTCTGCCCTATACTTTTTTCAGAGGTCATCCTCATTCAGCTGTCTGTCCACCTGTCTGTCCGTATCATCTTTTTATCTCTTTTTCTTTTTTGGTGGTGCTTGGAACCAGCCCCAGGCCCTCATACCTGTTAGGCAAGTCTTCAATAACTGAACTACATTCCCAGTCACTATTCATCTTTTTTAAATCTCGGTCTAACAAATGACGAGATCAAGAACTTGATTCTGCAGATAATAAACTTAACATGAAATTTACAGAATTGACTTATAAATGTTTTGGGGATTTATCATAATATATTTGTCACATTTTTTTTCTATTTTTTTGAAAAAAATATTTTGTGTGTGCGTGTGTGTGTGCGTGTGTGTGTGTGTGTGCGCGTGCACCAGTATTCAGTCATAATCTCAGAGCCTTATGCTCTCATTTGGCTTTATCACTCAAGGCTGGTGCTCTACCATTTGAGTCACACCTCCACTTGTAGTTTTTGCTAGCTAATTGATGATAAGAATCTTGTGGACTTTTCTACTTAATCTGGCTTTAAACTCAATCCTGATTTCAGCCTCCTGAGTAACTAGGAGTATAACAGCAGCTGGCTTTGAAAATTGTTTTTAAAGGAACTAGGAATTACTTGTTCTTTCTTTCTTTCTTTCTTTTCTATTTCTTCCTTTCTTTCTTTCCTTCCTTCTTTCTCTATTTTCTCTCTCTTTTTCTCCCTCCCTCTCTCTCTTTTCTCTTCCTTCTCTGTCTTCTCTCTCTGTATATACATTTGTGTTGGTCCTGGGGCTTGAACTCAGGGCCTGAGTTTTTTGTTTTTTGTTTCTTTTTGCTCGAGGCTAGCACCCTAAACCACTTGAACCATAGCTCTATTTCTGACTTTTTCATGGTCAAGTGGAGATAGAGTCTCATGGACTTTCCTGCCTGGGTGGACTTTGAACTGTGATCTTAAGATCTCAGCCTCCAGAGGAGCTAGGATTCTAGGTGTGAACCACTCCCACCCAGCTCCTGACTCATTCTCTTTATGCATAAGAGATACCTTAGCGAAAACACATGCCTCACAGGGCTAGCAGTAACATCTAGTTCTTCTTCTTTTTTTTTTTTTTTCAGTTGGTCATGGGGCTGAACTCTGGGCCTGGACACTGTTCCTCAGCTCTTCAGCTCAAGGCTAGCACCCTACCATTTGAGCCACAGTGCCACTTTTGGCTTTTTTCTGCTTATGTGGAGCTAAGGAATCAAACCCAGAGCCTCATGCATGCGATGCAAGCACTCTACCACTGAGCCAACTCCCCAGCCCCTAATTCTTGAATACTGGAGTGCCAGAAGAAACTCCACACCTAACATGCTAGCCAATCTTTGTTTCTGCTTTAAAAGGTGACCACTCATTTCTCCTTCATTTCTTGAGAGTAGAAGGCACCACATCAGGAGGCATTTATTGGTAAGACATCTTTATATATTAAGAATTAAAAGACTTCTTGTGAAACCAACTGTAGATCAAACTATTTGGTGCCAAGATTAGCCAAACTATACAAGGCAGCCTTTGAAAC
Organism: Dipodomys spectabilis; assembly: GCF_019054845.1. Classification (NCBI taxonomy): domain Eukaryota; kingdom Metazoa; phylum Chordata; class Mammalia; order Rodentia; family Heteromyidae; genus Dipodomys; species Dipodomys spectabilis. The sequence goes on along the minus strand of NW_024870678.1, from coordinate 755,719 downwards.
TCCAAACACATGATTTTCCTGGGCACTTTTTTTTTTTTCCATTTGTAGAATGATCGGGAAAGGAGGTGTTGAGTTAGTTTACATTGACCTCTGCATGACCTGGAGGTAGAGGTTTTAAGAGCTGAGCAGCAGTCAGGAAGCCCCAGGAAAACAGCACAAGGGAAGGAGGGCATTGGTGGGGATCCAGTGCCACCCCACTACTCTTACTGTAGATGGAGGGCGTCCCCTTCGCCCTTTGGGGAAGGGGAATCCATCCATCTTCATTTAGACATTTTTCCTAGGGGAGGGGTGAAAGGAGAATGGACTGTCATTTCCTTTAGCTCTTAAAAACAGAAACCAGTAGTAATTATTCACTTCTACCTCCCATACCCTTCAGCAAATCTTTCTAGCAGCAACTGTGGAAGAACCAACATTCTCTGAACATATTAGTTATCCTCCTGTTTGGGAACAAGCTGCTACAAGTGAGCTAAGTAGCAGCAAGCTAAAACCTACAACTCAAAGAGGAGTGTGTGTTTTTTTGGGGGGGGAGTATTGGATGACAGAGGGGGTTATGCTGTAAAAAAAAGTTTTGAAACTATTCACTGACTTTTCTAGACTGGAATAACTCCTTTTGAGGAGATGTGCTATGAAAGATATTTCACTCTCAAAGGGCCAAGGGCAGCCCAAGTTTCTAACATTTATCCCCATTACAGTTAACTTACAGTCTGATCCTTTGTATTTTATTAGCCTCTATGCAGTGGTACCAGAATTATAGAAGTGTACTTTACATGGTTTTGTGGTCTAAATCAGTGGGAAAAATCAGTTGTAAGATGGGGATTTTCATGTTATAAATTAGCCTCACAAAAGAGTCCCATATTTTCCTTCCCTGTATTCAGTTTCCTGTAGGATAAAGAAATAGAAAATTACCCTTGGTACTTATATCTTTGGGGGTGAGGATAGATACAGTACTGAGCATTGAACTCAAGTAGGGCCTATGTTTGCTAGGAGGTACTCTGCCACTTGAGCCATGCTCCTCAGCCCTTGGTAATTACATCTTAAAGAAGAAAAGGAATAAACATGACAGAGGTGTTTATATAAAAAGCAATATATACCTATATACATATTATGATTTTATAGGCAGTTCCATATTTGCAATAATCAAAAACTTCCTTTTAAGTATCTTAAAAGTTTTATGAAGGCAAGCTATTTTTTAAAAGAGATTTTTAAAGGTCTGGGAAGGTGGCTCAGTGGTAGAATGCTTGCCTAGCATGTATGAGGCCCTGGGTTTGAGTCCTCAGCACCACATACATAGAAAAAGCCAGATGTGGTGCTATGGCTCAAGGGAGAGAGTGCTAGCCTTGAGCAAAAAGAAGCTCAGGGACAGTGCCCAGGCCCCAAGTTCAAACTCCAGGACTGGCCAAAAAAAAAAAAAAAGAGAGAGAGATTAAAAAAAATTAGCTAGACATACTCTCTAACATTCATGAAAGAATAGACATCATTGCTTTTATTTTATTGTATTAATAGTACTGGGACTTGAACTCAAGGCCACTTGTCTCAGTTGGCTTTCTTGCTCTGGGCTAGCACACTTCCACTTAAGCTTCCCCTTCAGCCTAGCTTTTTGCTAGTTAATTGGAGGTGGAGTCTTGTGGACTATTCTTCCTTGAACTTTTCTACTTTGAACCTTGCTCCTCCAGGTCTCAGTCTCTTGAGGAGGTAGGATTATAGGCGTGAGCCATGGTGTGCGGCTCTTTGCCTAAATCTTAGAGCATCTAGCCTCTAAAACTGTGAGAAATGAATTTCTGTATTTTGTACATTAAAAAAAAAGAATAGATCCTCTCCTAACTATGCTTTGAAACCTACCTATTTAACTTTTTGGACTCCTAGATTGTCTAATTCTCAGATTATTTTCTCAAGGAGAAACTGATCATGGTTGGGGCAGAGCTGCATTTGCCCGGTGGATTTCATTAACAATTCCCAAGGCCTCTAAAATGCATGAAGACCTCTGCCCCTAATTAGCTGAGAGCTTTAAGTCCATCACTCAATGTCTCTGAGCCTTAATTTCCATATTAAGACTTGAACTTAAATAAAAAATAGTGTGTCTTATACCTCAATCTTCTTTGCTTGGACTGTAAGAGCCAGACTTCTGATTGGGGCAGCGACCAAAACACAGTAGATTTTCTTTTTTTTATGTTTTTAATTGTGAAATAGAAGATTTTCAAATACAGAAGATCTTCAAATTCAGATGATATTTGGAATCACCACGAGCCACAGAATGTAAGTATCATGCCACAAGCCAGATGAGTTCAGCCAGAAGGAAGCATTGGTGAACCCTGTTGAGGATGGGAACTCCTGAGCCAGATGATTCAGTGACTTGGAACTGTTGGAAGATATCTAGTCTAGGTTAATGGAGCTGCTTCATGGCCCAACTAAATCAGCTAAAAATCAAAAAGAGAAGCAGGGATGTTGGCACTGGAGTGGGTTTCATCTTGTATCTGTGACCATTTCTGGATCATTTTCCTCAACTTCAGCCCTGGCTCAAACCTGATACATCAGACATCGACTTAACCACAGCTTGTTAGCACTGTCCACAGATCATCTGGCCATCCCATTCCCCATACTGACAGAAGATTTCTAAGTCCACCTCACTGCCTTCCTCCCTACCTACTACTTGTTACTTGTGGCATCTTCTCATCTCTTCTCCTTCATCTCGTCCCTGTCAAGCACTCCTGGTCCCATTACCAAACACCACACCATGCAGTACCAGAAAGCATACTTCCTCCAAAGTTCATCTTTCTCACCTCCCTCCTCCTTTTCAATTTTCCCAGCATATTTTTTCCTACCGCAATACTAAAATCTCAGATTTTCCAATCCAATGACCAATTGCGCTTCCTTTTCATTCTCCTATAGTTGTCATTTATTCTCACTTGGAGTTGCCACTTTACCCAACTTTGGGTCTATGATGTATTCTTCCTTGTATAATGTGATAACATGGTGCCTCCTTTTTCATATTTACTCAATCCCCTATACTCAAGTTAGCTCTAAGTGTCTTCTTAGAGACTCTTCTTTCTGTCATCCCAGTCGCTCCACATTGCAACCTCTCATTTCCAGAAGGCTGAAATCACTACACATGGTGACTCACGACTTCTACCTTGCCAAATGAATGCGCAGGTAGTTCCCTGCTCTCGTCTTGTTTCTCTGTGAACAGCACTTGAGGGAGTCATGGTGTCCTTCTTGGGAAAATCCTTGATTTGTCTTCTAACCACTACACTCTCCTGTTTTCATCCAACCTCACTGGCTACTACTGCTAGTCTTCTTTGTCTGAATCCCCATCTTCCCCCTTGAAACCATGAAGTAAACTTGGAGTTCAACTGTCAAACCTAATGCTTGAATTTAAATAACCATCTGAAAACTCTGGTTTTTATCTTCAGCTTGAGATATCCTCTGAATATCAGATTTCTATGAACAATTTTTTAAAATTATGTTTTGCAGTCTTAGGAATGGAACTTAGGGCTTGCACATGCTAGATGAGTGCTCTACACTGATATGCATATGTACCCAGTCCTTAAATAATTTCTTTTCTTTTCTTTTTTAGGTGTGAAACCGGGACTTGAACTTGGTACCTGCGTTTTCACTCACTAGCTAGAGCTCTACCGACTAAGTCATGCAACCAACCACCTAAAACACATCTCAATTTGATATTTTATGGCATCTCAATCCTAACAATGCAAAACAGAATGGTTTTCTTGTCCCCAAATTGCTAACCTCTCCCCCCTACTTTTCAACTTCAGTGATTGATACCTCTGTCCACTAAGATTACACTCAGGAATAATTTCTTATGTTCTGGTATCTTCACCGCCTACATATAATCCATCATCAATTCTGGTTTTACCTTCCAAATATATACCCAGTTGGGTCTGAAACTAGGCTGGGGCAAAAATGTAAGAACATATCAAAAAATAACTAAATAAAAAAAGGTTGGGGGCATGGCCCAGATGGTGAAGTTCCTGACTCTGAAGTTCCTGTAAGGACCTGTACCACCACCAAAATAGAGTAGCACAGAGAACTCCGATCCCCTCTTTCTACACTGTGAGAATACTATGCCAAAGTGGCAGTCTGCAACCCAGAAGCAAGGCAGATGGAACCCAAACACCATTAATCCTCACCTTGACTTCCCTACTCCAGAATTCTAAAAAATAAATGCATTTCTTGGTCTATAAACCACCTCAGTCTATAGTTTTTTGGTATCACACACTGACTTAGAGACTATTCCAAGAATCAGGAGAGCTGGAAAGAACTTGTGTGAAATACAGGTGTAGAGTAGCAAAGAATGGAAGGATAGGTCATGGAGAAGAAACACAACGCATTTCAAGATCATTAATTTATACAATTAAGAAGTAATAAGCTGGGCACTGGTGGCTCATGCTTATAATTCTAGCTACTCAAGAGGCTGCCAGCCAGAGCAGGAAATCCATGAGATTTTTATCTCCAATTAACCAACAGAGTACCAGAAGAGGCGCTGTGATTCAAAGTGGTAGAGCACTAGCCTTGAGCAAAAGAGCTCAGGAACAGAGCCTAGGGCCAGAGTTCAAGCCCCAGGTCCAGCACACACAGAAAAAGAAGTAATGGACTGGAAGAATCCCTCAAGTGGTAAAACACCAATGGACAAGTTCTGTGCCTTGAGTTCAAACCTTGGTATTGGCTGGAGGGAGGGAGAAGGGGACCAGGGGGGAGAGAAGATATGCTCCTTGCCAAAAAGGAAAATTAGAGGATCTGGTACAGGAACAAGAGAGGAAGACTGTAAATTAACTTGTATCAAGTTCTACCTACTTTCAATAGCAAAAATTGCATTTTTCAGAACTTTCATTAATTTCTGTCTTTCTTACACTTGTGGAATTAAAAAGAAAAATAATTTTCTTGTAATTTAAACTTCAAGATTTAACACACTTTGAGTAAAAAGAATGTAAGAATAAAAACTGATACTGGTGGTTCATTCCTGTAATCTTACCTACTCAAGAGGCTGAGATCTGAGGATTGCAGTTCAAAACCCGACAGAGCAGACAAATCTGGGAGAAGTCTCCTATTAGGCAACAAAAAGCTGGAAGTGGAGGTGAGGGACAAGTACAGAGCCAGCTTTGAGAGAAAGAGTTTGAGCCTTTTCATGGGCACACACAAAAAGAACAAGCAAAAAACAGTTTTATGTAGAGCAAGAACTGATTATTATATCCAGTGTATTTTACCAGATGATTTGTGGTTTTTCTAGGAATCTTCTGTCACTGCAAGTGATTTAAAATAGTTCTTTGACATCCTTTCCATTGAAACTGAATTTATATGTATGAAGGTGATTTGTAATAAAGAAAAAAAATCTATATTGTGCAAGAAACCAGTAAGTTTTCCTACAAATTTGGAAGAAAAAAATAACTCCTTCCCATACACCTGTCAATGTGCACTTCATTTACCATGCATTCTAAATCAATAACTGTGGTTGGAAATGAAGGGCCACTGGCTCATTTGAAGATCTACAAGGAAAAAAAACTGCATTTATGTGAATCTCTTTGGCAGGTGTATAAAACAAAGAGCTGCTTCTTCTTCTTTTCTTTTCTTTTTTTTCCTTTCTGTCCAAACAGAACACGAGCAACAGCACTCTAACATGCTTTTCCTTAAACCACTCATAAAAATTCTTGAGGTTCTTAACCTTACTGGAAAAGAAAACCTCAGATGACTATAAAGTAAATACACAGCATATTCTCAATATCATGGCCATCTTCAAGCAATTTCTCACACTTATAATGCATTTATTTTTATATAAAGCAGATGCATGTCTTTGGGGCAAACCATGCCTTTTATTCTTATGTTGTGAAAGTCCCTTCTAATTAAAACAGGAAATACAAATTTCCTTGTCTAGTTCTAAGGATAAATCCTACTTAGCACGAGCAGCTGTCTGTAATTTCTGGTGAACACTTTCTGGCTAAATGTGCTCTCTTGAATTCCTTTTTCTGGGGCACTTCAGCCTCCACACCCATCATGCCACAAAAGCTTCACCAGGTCCTTGTATGCCGTTGGCACCTTCACAACCTAAGTAACCAACAGAATCAGGGCCCAAGCTTCAAAACCTTGAAATTCCAAACAGAAGAGGCTGACTATGTTCTTGGTGGGGTGTTGAGTGAAAAGCTGAAACTGAGAAATCGGTCAAAGAAAAGTTTTAGGGTTGAAATGCAAAAGTGATTGGACAGGTTTTCTTTTAAAAAGTCATTTTTCTTTAAATGCTTTGTATTGCAGCTCAAATTGCAATTAGGAAGAATCTGGTCCCACCCTTCTAATTAAAAAGCACAAGTAGTTCCTTTACTGACCACTACAAAGTGAAAACAGACTCACACCCACTTCCTCCACAGGAGCTTCTTTCTTTCACTCTGTTTCCAAGCAGGCTGATAAATAGCCCACGACAGCTGACTCCATTGCAGGGCAGGACCATAGAGTGTGTGAGCGTGTGCATGTGCGTGTGCATGTGTGCATGTGCGTGTGTGTGTGTGTGTGTGTGTGTGTGTTGGGAAGGTGTTTCCACAGTGGCAGAAAGACCAGATCAATATTCTGACAAACTGTATTTTAGGAGCAATCAATTCCCTTGCACAGGAGAAATGGGGTGAGGTGACGCAACTAGCCACTGCCCAGCTCTCAGGTCCGTGGGTCCACCCTTCCCTGTGGGCCTCTGCTCTGCTACAGAACACTCATGGAGTAGGAGTCTGTCCCTCAAGTCCCTCAAGCCCTGCAGGGCTATGCAACAAACCCTTGGTGATTGACGCTTGTGTTTCAATCATGAAAACTGCTTTGTAGTTTCATCTGTAAAGAATTATGATATGGAAAAAGTGAGCTTGAAAGTGTTTTTCTTAACCTTAAAAACCTCAATTTCTACCTTTAAAAAATATCTTAAACATTGTGTTTTGTCCCTTTCAGTGAAAAAGTTGTTTGTTCTTAAGAATGACCCTCCCTCCCATCTATTCCATGTGCCCCTTGAGTTTCATTTGGCCACTCCAACAAGAGTCCTTTAACTTAACCCAAATTTTCAAGTTCCACAATCTATGGTATCATCTTGAAATAACAACAGGAACATAGACAACTGAAGTCTCAGTGTTGACTCTGGACCCTTGAGAAATCTTGAGTCAGGGTCTAGGAGTTGTACCCTTGATTCTCCATAAACATGACAAGAAAGTTAATAAACACCAACTTTTTTCAACTGCAGTAATAAATTGTTCAATTGGTGAAATGTCTACTCAAAACACCTTGTGAATTGTTTAATTAGCAAACTCTTGCAACATTCAGCAAATAGAAATTGGCAAGTTAGAGAGACACAAGGTCCCTTAAGTATTAACTGTGCTGATAAATCTAATCTGCAGGCTTTTCAAGGGGACACATAATCCATTCTTCTTTTTCTCCTTCTCTGAAGTTTCAGAGACTGAAATGATAAACATTTTCCACTTAAAGATGTTCTACCAAGTAAATGAAATACAGGAGAATAATGAACAGCTAGTTTTAGTAGTGAACCTGGTTGCTAATCATACAATTGACCTCATCCATATTAAGTATCTAATGTGGATAATAATGCAGGGCTTGTATATATCCTCCCCAAATAATGACAGCAATTGGTTCACACAAATATAACTAAAAAAACACAACTATAAAAGTCAAATCTTCTTTTGTTTCACTAGGCTGCAAAGTAGGGTATTATGAGATACATGTTTAAGTTCTCCTGGTCTAGCATCCTACAAATCAAAATGGTATTTCCTGCTAGGAAGCTTCAATTAGCAGTGATTTTTTTTTTTAAATTTTTGCTGGCCCTGGGGCTTGAACTCAGGGTGCTGTTCCTGAACTTCTTTTGCTCAAGGATGGCACTCTACCACTTGAGCCACACAACTCCACTTCTGGCTTTTTTGGAATAGTGTATTGAAGCTAAGAGTCCCGTGGATTTTCCTGTCCAGGCTGACTTCTAACCATGATCCTCAGATCTCAGCCCCTGAGCCGCTAGAATAACAGGCAGGAGTCACTGGTACCCGGCTAAAAATTTTTTTTTAACTTATTAAACAATCTCAGTTCAAAGCTTCGTGTCATATTTTGAACCAAGAAGTTCTGGATGGAAGGGGTGATCTTTCACAACAACCCTGGGTCTACAAGATGCCAACACTTAGTAAAGGGGGAGCAGTTGGGTGTGGCCAGCCAAGACTAGCCCATTATTCTTCAGAACCATGAGGTAGAGCCCAACTTTGTGAGAGTCCACATCAGGTATACAGAACAAGGGCTACTTAGTTGATAAAAACCTGCGTTCCAGACCTATTAGTATGGGGGCATTTCAAAAGATTTGGCTCCAAATGTGTAATAAACTTTCAGTATTTGTGAGAGCAATAGTAAAAGGGAGGTAGTGTCAAAAACCCTATTGTCATGATGAATTAAAAAAATGTGTCTCCTCTTTGCAAAACCTTCATTGTATCGTGCAAAAGGACATCTAGGAGGGGCTGGGAAGGTGGCTCAGTGGTAGAGCGCTTGCCTTGCATGCATGTGGCCCTGGGTTCCATTCCTCAGCACCACATAAGCAAAGAGAAAAAAGCCAGAAGTGGTGCTGTGACTCAAGTGGTAGAGCGCTAGCCTTAAGGTGAAGAGCTGAGGGATAGCGCCCAGGCCCAGAGTTCAGGCCCCACGACTGGACCCCCCCCAAAAAGTACATCTAGGAAGGAAGACACATGTGTTATTCTCATAAAGATGAAAGAAATTTATGAACTTGGGGGGAAGGGGTTGGTTGTGGGCTTGCACTCAAGGCCTTACTTTGAGCCACCACTTCCAGTTTTCAGGTGGTTAATTGGAGTTAAGAGTTTCATAGCCTTTCATGACCAGGCTGCCTTAGAACCACAATCCTAAGATCTCAGACTCTTTTTTTAAAAATTATTATATTTTTACTGTTATAAAAGTGATGTACAGAGAGGTGACCATTTCATGAGTCAGGTAATGAGTACATTTCTTTTTGTTTGTTTGATTTTGGTTGGTCATGGGACTTGAACTCTGGGCCTGAGCGCTGTCCTTCAGCTCTTTAGCTCAAGGCTAGCACTCACATCTCAGACTCGAGTAATTAGGATTACAGCCGTGAGCCATCAGTGCCCAGCATATTCTATGCTGTGGCACAGAATAATTTGAAAAGTGTTAAGTAAAGTTTCCTTTTTCTCTTTAGAAAGATAATTACAAGCCTGGCACTGGTGGCACACACCTGTAATCCTAGCAACTCAGGATGCTAGGACTGCGATTTAAAGCCAGCCAGGGCAGGAAAGTCTGTGAGATTCTTGTCTCCAATAAACCACCAGAAAACTGGAAGTGGTGCTGTGGCTCACATGGTAGAGCGTCGCCTTGAGCTGAAAAGCTGAGAGACAGCACTTAGGCCCAGAGTTCAAGCCCCAAAACCAGCCAAAAAAAAAAAGAAAAAAAAAAGTTCATTACAATCACCATAAAATAACCAATGAAGTTGAATGAAACTATTTTTAATTCTACATAAAAAAGAAAAATGCCTACTCCCTATCTCACACATTCATGTTTTCTTAGGCTGAAATGCCCATGGCTTTCATATATTAGTTTGTAAAGGATGAAAGAAAATGTAATATATTATTTAAGTTGAAGGATTATCTTTATTAGTATACTTTTTTTTTTTTTTAGAAAAATACATATTCTGGAAAGAAAATCTTGAAAGCAAATACCATCAAAGAACTCCCCCTACCACCACCAAGCCCCTGTCTCTTACACTTAGTTTATAATTCATTTTAAGTAGGAAACAGACAGACAGGAGGGAGCAAGTGCCAATTCAGTTTTTCATTTTAAGCACAAGTATACAGAGCACACACATGAGCGCACACGTGTGCGCTCACGCGCACACACACACACACAAATATTTTCAAATACTTTTCAGAAGAATGAAGACACAGGTCATTGACTACAAAGTCAAAATGTATCTTAAAATCCCTTTGTTAAATCCTGAGTTTGGGAGGGGGTAACAATGCTCGATAGAAATGTACTCATTACCTTACTCGTGTAATTGTAGCCCCTTTGTACAGTATCTTTACAATAAAAATATACATTAAAAAACCCTGAGTTTGTATCTTCATTGCAGTCATTCCACATGACTGCAATAATGTAGAAGTGATGCTTTTCTCTATTTGCCCAGGACCACGAAAACTTGGCAGCCCTCCCACGACACCATCAGTCTCTGATCAACTACTTAACCCAGGTTAGCAGACTGATGCCAGGAGGAGATGACCTATGAGCCAAGATTTTAGCCTCTATGAAACAAAGAGACCGACCATAAAGATGGCGCTCTGCGATGAAACCCCAAAGGGGCTTTTCCTCTGTAACTTTTTACAAGTAGTTCATAACCTTTGTACCCTGGACACTCATTCAGACTCTCTCACCACTCTGTAAGCCATAGGCTCAGGGTGCTCTTAGGCATGAACTTTCCACCCAAACAGAGTATTGTAAACATTTGGGGAGGTATGTGCTACTGCGAAAATAAACCATAAAAAAAAGACATTAGCCAAGACATTTTTATTCCGGAAGCCTCTCCATTCAGAGACCTCCATTCAATCTCTCTTTTGTTCAAGCAATAGGTCCCAAGACAACCAACAAATCTCCTTAGAGAACTGACTTTTAAAGTTCTGTAAGCATCCTTGGGCATTAATAGGTACATTTACGAGACTCAAAGCAAGCAGGATACGACAGGATAAGATATTTATATAATAGATGATATGTACAAGTTTAGTAATAAGTATACATCTAATATTTATAATAATAATAATAGGTTTCAACTGTATTTTCTCTTTTTTAAACTGTAAATAAAACAGAACTTTCAAAATGTAGCAAAAATATATAAAGGGAAGAACACTTTTCTTAAGAAATCATTAACATTTCTGCTTTATCCTAATTTGGTTGTTTTAACTTTCAGTTGAGCTTTAGTTTTCACTATGTGATTTAGATTCTACCTTGTTTGGGCTAGAAATAAAAATGAAATTCGTTGTGGACTGGGAATGTGGCTTAGTGGGAGAGTGCTTGCCTAGTTTGCATGAGGCCCTGGTTTGATTCCTAAGTACCAGATAAACAAACGAACAAGCAAAATTATTGAATAAAGTATAAAAAGGGTTGGAAGTGTGGCTCAGTTGGTAGAGCATTAGCTAATAAGCAAAGCATCAGGTACTCAACTGGAGTCTCAGTCTTGCGACAAAAGTAAGTAAATGTATTATTTTTACAAATAAATTAGCTGCAACAAGGCCTTTTATCTGCAGAGAAGGTGAGACTGGGTAAGAAAGAGAGCCTGCTGAAGGCAGCTGGTCTACTGTGCTCCTGAACTTGTAATAAAATCACCAGGTGAAACCACGGGAAGTAGACTTGTGCCCCTTTTGTCTAAGTGGGATACAATAATAAATTTAAGATTAAAATGTATTTAAAAGAAAATTGTATTAAAATTACTAATTAAAGTTGTAAAAAATAGTATTTTGATTATCTTTAGGTTTTAATAAATCTCTTGATCATGAATTTTTAAAAAGTTATCTATTTTCCCCATTTAGTTGAGCAGTGCTTGAAAAAGTCTGCCATCCACCAAAATATACCATCACATGCTCTCCCAAAGGGCCCCAAATAATTGTGCAATTTAATATGATAGATATTTTACTCTGCCAGACTGGTGAGATAAGCTATAAATCATTAACATCAAGTTGACAATTATTTTTAGACTCAGTAGTTAAATGTAAAGCACATACACATAAAATACTTCATTAAAAATTTAAGAAGACCATGCTTTGAACACACAGGATGTGGAAAGTCTTTCATAGGGTTAAAGAAAAACAAAAAGCAGAAAGGAAAACTTTTCTGGATCAAGTTTTTTTAAATAAATATTCTCTAATGTATCTTCTAATTAATATGTTCTTGAATACTATTTTAACAAAGGATTTTTATTACAGTAAATTACACACAAAATGTAGCATTTTACCCACATTTAGATGTAAGGTTGGGTGGACATACATGCATTCACACTGGATAACCATTGTAGTAGTAATTATCTATCCCCAAACTTTTCCCTCACTTACTAGCCTATGACACAATGCATTCCAAACCATTCTTCCTAACCACTAGTCCCTGGCAGTCTCCTGTCTCTGTGAATTTGACTACTTCAAATACATTATACAAAAAGAATTATACATTTGTTTTTTTTTGAGTCTGGCTTATTTTGCTTAGTATATTTTACTGTTCTTTTCTTTCTTTCTTTTTTTTTTTTTTTTTTGAAGAAAAACATGTAAATCTTAATTAGCCAAGTTCTACATGGAAAGAGAAAGAAAATAAACTTGTTACCTAGAAAACAAACAGGAAACATCATTCCCAAAATACAATAGACTCATACCATAGCTACCCACTCACCTTTTCAAGAAAAATTTTACCTTCTAGAAAGAAAATTCAGGTTTCCACATCATTTATGTCCCCCTTCCAGGGCTCAGACTTCAGTATCTCCCTAACCAAGCAACACTGGGGTCTACTTTTTGCCCCCTTTCTTGCAAGACCGAAAAGAAAGCTATGCCAGTTATCCTAAGCAATCCTTTGCTGTACCTCACACCTGTTCAGACAACGGGTCAGTTAAACAAGCAAAATAACAGCTGAGAAAGTCAGGTCAGCTACCCCGTGATCTTTAAGACATCTACAGAACCAGTCCGCCCTCTTTGCCTTCTTTATTTGAAAATAGCAGTTTCAGTAATATGACTCCTTCCCTTCCTGTTTGAAGAGCCAGTGAAAGCCCACCTGCTGTGAGTCCTCTCTCTCTCTCCGTCGGAGGAAGAGGCTTAGTACCTATCCTGGGACTAGAGGGGAGAGAAGACCCATCCCACTAGGGTCCTGTTTGCTCAAGGAACTGGGTCCAACTCCAAGAGTAAATCATTAACAAGGGCCATATACATTCACATATTCTTGTGTCCATGGTTTTCACTCCTAGAGATACTTAAGGAAACCTCTTGATTTGCTGATCTTCTTAACTTTGTCTTGTTTCAGACCCATTGATCGCAATTAAAAAAACACAGAGAGACAGAGAGAGAGAGAGAGAGAGGAGAGCGCATACCAGTCCAAGGGAAGCTTCTCAATGGTACTTACCTAACATATGTAGGGTTCTGGGATTGATCTTCAGCACTGCAAAACAAAACAAAATATTTGAAAACCTTAATACTTTATATCCAGAAGTATCACAAACAATTCTGGTTGAGACATACAAAACAAAACACTACTTCTTATGTATAGTAACGCTCTCTTAAACTTTCATTCTAACTTTAGTGATGTTCTTATGTTTTCTTCAAATCATATAATTTTATTTTGATTTTTGGGGGGAGGGCGGAGTGTTAGGAAAGGAAGACTTTTTTCATACTAAGGGTATACTCTACTAATTTTAGAATTCTGAAGGTAACTTCAGGGACAGTGTAACACTCCCCAGACATGTTATCTTAGTAATAGAAACACCACTGGTTACATTTTTTTTTTCTTCTACTAAACTTTCTGAAATCTTAAGGTAACCTTAACAAATAGAACAGATAAAATCAGAAGTCTGGTTGTGGAAGCAAGATCCATATTCAAGATCCATATTCAAGAGCCACAGAGCAACCCCCTCATTTCAAAGAAGTGCAAAGAGCAGCCCTGTGTGATGAAGTGACACTTTCAGATTCACATCAAACCAGCCAGGGCCTCAAACTCCTTCCACAGTACATCTCCTAGGTGCCCTGCTACCAAATCCTGGGAATTCAAAAATTCAAATCATTCCCCTTGTTTTATGTCTAGGAAAACTAAGCAAAGGGTTAACAGATTAGTGTGGAAGAAGGAATGTGGGTTTGGAATTCTTGATTGCTTAAATTCAGATTGTTTGAAGGCCTCAATGACAAGAAATAAAGAGAAAAGGAGACTTAGAAGAACAAGGGACCCACTGAATTTGAGTCAAAGGGCAGTCATTTCTCATGCTTTTCTATACTCATTTGCTCACCAGACAGTTACTATAGACAGGGGCCAGGTGCTGATATACACTCTGATACTTTCTGAACACAGTACAAATTCACGGGTGTGTGTATGTGTGCACACATACATGTGTGTGTGTGCGCACACACAGCCTTCCCCAACCACATTGGTCATAATGGAGGACTCCTAACAGAGCCGTAGGATGTACATCTAGAACCTGTGACTTTGAGTCTTTATTTCCTCAAGGAATGCAGGAAAAGTATATCCAAAACAGGCATAGATGCACACAGTTAGCTCAGCCATCCAAGGGTTGTTGGCAAAAGGAAGTTCCACATTTCAATGGTTGTGAGGAAGTACCTGCATTGTAGAGGTATTGTAATTGTCTTTGACACCTGCCACCAGCCAGCTCTGAAAACATAAGCATCTTTTGACTGTAGCATGTACACAGCCACCCGCCCCCAAACTCCATTTTCTCCAAAAGTGCTCATCTGAAGTTAGAAGGTATCCTTTCCTATTTAGAAAAAGAAAAAAGCCCAAAGGATCTGTAAGAATGAAGGAATGGAAAAGAGTAACTCTGAAGCAAGAGGAAAGTCACAAGGATAAGGAGAAAAGCCTCCCCTTACCTTTCTGGTCTTCAGTATTCCATAAAAGACATTTGTGTCCTGAGAAAGCTTCGATGCTGAGCAGGCCACTGCGCCACACCGTAGGTTCACTGACTGAGCTCAGCTGTCTTCAAGGATATCAATGCAACCAGGAGAGCCATAAAGTTGTGAAACTGAAAGAAAAGAGGGTTGAGTCAAACAGAGTATTGGCTGAACCTGACCGATGCTGGAATGGCCAGAACTGAGTTCTGACCTTGTGAATCACACTGGTGTCCATTCTGTGTGCCCAGGTCCTGCCACCTCTAGGACACACTTTGCTGCTTCTCTTCTACAAGAGGTCTGGAAAGTGGAATGGATTTCTAGTCATTCATGCCACATAAAATATAAGCAAAGGTATTATACTTGTTTAATAATGACCATTTCTCTTGAGAACTCCTGGCTCTAGTTGTCTAAGAAGTGTGCTGAATCTGAAGTTTCACAGCGTAAAAAAAGACTATCCTTCTACTTGGAAAGTGTTTATCAAAATGTTTAGCTGGGCGCTGGTAGCTTGTGACTGTAATCCTAGCTACTCAGAGGGCTGAGATCTGAGGGGATCGCAGCTCAAAGCCAGCCACACAAAAGTCTGAGAGACTCTTATCTCCAATAAAGCACCAGAAAACCAGGAGTGGTACTGTGGCTCAAGTGGTAGAGCGCTTGCCTTGAACTGAAGAGCTCAGGGACAGCGCCCAAGCCCAGAGTTCAAACCCCACCACTGACAAAAAAAAGAAAAAAAAAAAGGTTTTGGACTTTTAGAACTGCATAGTTCTAGTCTAGACTTTGCATTTTTGCTCACAGTCAATAGGAAAAACAAGTAACAGCCTTGTGTCCTGGCTCACATTTCTCAAAATGGCTTATTAGTCATAAAACTTTGAGCAAAAGTCCTTATAATTTTTGCTATTTTGGTACAATGATAAATTGTAATTAAATGTGACTGTAAGGATGAAGATGACAGACAGGGTCACTGCCACAGTGATCCTAATATACGTGTTCTCCCTATTAAGTCCCACCATCTTCTTATTCTTCTATGACTAGCTAAGCCACACACAATTAAAAGAAGGATTGCAATCTTCAATTTATGTTTTGACCAACTACTCATATATGTGTCCGTCGTTCTATGGGCACCGCCATTGAAGCCTCATTCTACTGCTAAAGACAACCACAAAAATGTAATTTGCTAATAAAACTCAAACTAATAACATCTCTCACCTCTTTTAGTCTCAGAAATTAGTGAAATAGTATAAATGCAAATTGCTAAGCTGTGACTAAAAGTGAAGGCCACAACCTTATAAACTACTTACAATTAAGAAGAGAAGCTGACGTATTTCATTCTCCCCTCATCTCCACTAGTTTTTCTTTCTTTACTAATATTTCTGATATAGGTATTAGCAGAAAAATTAAAATGGGTACAACATGCTAACACATCGTGAAAGCTTGTGACCTTTAGGCCAGAGTATTCGCTTGTTAAAAAAAAAAAAATCAGAAAAGATCAGGCCAGTTACTTCACAGAATTAGCACCCATCTCTTTGCATTTTGTTTTTAAATTTCTAAATCAGTAAAGTGATCCGTTCCTGCCATCAGCTTCCTGAAACTTCAGAATAAAGTTATTAGGAAGAATGGCATTTTATACCTATAGGAAAGAGTAAATTCTCAGGATGTCATTAGAAGCTCAGAGAATTAACCCCTCAATTCACTTCTATTTGTTTAGAGTAAGACTTTCCTACTAATGATGAAATACTCACTTTTCCACTCAAGTGGCCTGGAATGTCTGAAAGGTTGTCCCTGAGTAGAGTTTTCCCTTTCCCCAGTGCAAAGTTGGCCAGGTACAAGCCACTGGCGTCTCTCCCACCCTAGACTATGGCCTGTGTCAACAGCCCTATCAGAAAGAGCACATGATGCTCATCGCCTTTGTCTCCTTCCTGCTGGTGAGCTGGTGGTCATGGCCAATAACTTCAGCAAAGGACTGATTGCCAGTGGATGAAAATGCTTCATCTGATTCTAGCTGTCCAAAAGGAAAGCAAGTTGCCTTTTCCAGTGTCTTCCCTCACAACTCAAAAATGGACCTGCCTCTCATCTGTGCATGGACAACAAGAGATGTAAGAGAGTGGTCTCTAGCCATCCCACTGTTCCTACTGCATGGAAGTGAGGACATGTTGCTTTCATTACTTGGAGACCAACCACCTTCTCCAGAAAGCTACCTTAGCAGCAGCTGTCTCTGCCCCCGCCCCCCTCCTTCCAGGCTTGAGTATCAGGCTAATCAGTTTGATCTGACAGATTTTAATTACATTAATTAGGGCTTTACTGAATAGGCCTGATTAGCATCCTGCCAGGGATTTCATGGTTGTTGTTGTTTCTCTTCTCTAAAGCAGCTCTGTTTCTCTTCTCTAATGTAGGACTAATACGTTGCTTTCCTCCACACTGGTATTTTTATCTTGCTCAAGGTAAATAGACATTTAGTGGTACTGAATGTGGAGTATATTTTATAATGAAATAACCCAGGCAGATATGAAGTATCTATCTTGTGAGCCTAGGTAGGGGAGAAGAGATATTATAGAGGACATTTTTCTAGATCACCAAGTACTAGTTTTGTTTACCCTTTGTCTAGTCAGTGCTCTACTTTTAGTTTGTTTTAAACATGAATGTCTTCCAAATCTCCCCTCATACCCTCCATCAAAATGAAAGGCAAAGAGAGAGTTCCCCCACTGAATTGTTTTACCCACCCATTTCAGTCTGAAGAGAATCAAGGACAGCCACATAAAAAGCTAAGGGAGATTTCGCCTTTGTCCCTCCATTGATTGCTTCTTAGAATAAAAATACCTAGAATGCCAACAAAGCTTTTGCTGAAAACATTTTCTAACTACTTTCGCCCCTAATAAAAAAAGAACAATATCCATTTCTCAGATCATTCTAAGATTAGCAAGGCATAGATTGGCCTCATTGACTATCTGCAATGTAATTTCGACTTTAAAATATGACATTCTGAATAAGCCACAATAAATGAGGGCAGAGTTCCAGATACCAGGAAGAAAATCTGCCAAATTACAGTTAGTTTGCTTTTTTTCTTTTTAAACAGTCTAATGTGAAACTCATTTTTTTTAAAGCCACATATCTTAAAGAAAGCAGTAAAAGTGTGGACTTGTGACCCTTAATCCTAGTTTTGCCTCTTAGCGACATCCCTATCTTCAGGAGCAACTTGTGCAATCACCACACTTCTGTGTCCACTCATCTGAGCAGTGTCCTAATAGTGATGGTGGTTTTATCGGGATAGTTCTTCAGTCGGTGATCTTGGTAAATGTCTAGTCATGATGGTTTACCAGAAAGATAACAGTAAATGTTTTAAGGAAATCAGTAAACACAAATTCAAATGCTGTGTTTTCCAGATTCCGAATCCAGTCATCTTATCTTGAAGGGTTAATTTAGACTTCATCTTTCCAGTCTTTCAATTTTCTAGGCACTTTAAAAGGAAAGTGGATTTTTTGCCAAGTTGTGTATCTGCTAACCTTTTTTCCTATTTTGAAGAAAATAAAACCCTCAATGAAATGGAATTTGCTTTTTTGGTTGCCACCTAATTCTCCCTGGAGATCAGAGTAATCTCTTCCCCCACCCCCCAACTTTCCCTGGTCTTATCTAGGTGGATAGGATGTCCTTACAGAAAGAACCAGATTTAATTCTACCTGAGCTTAACAATCACAAAAGAGGTAATGATCCATTTACCTGCATGACTAGAAGCATGAGTTCTAAATGTGGACCTCTAGATCTTTGATCCACTTTGGAGCAGACAATTCAAGAATTTCTAGGAAGCATGAACCAGTTCTGGTAGCAACACCCGTAATTCCAGTTATTAGAGACTGAGGCAAGAGAAATCAGAGTCTGGGCAATTTAGGAAGACTCACATCTCAAGTAAGAATATATAAACAAACACATAAAACACACTTTCTAAGAAGCATTGGTGGAAAGACTGGTGAAATTGAAGGGTAGAAATGGTGACAGATTTGAGGCCAGGTACTGAACAGTCTTTCTGCTCCTTTTAAATCTATTTTATCCTAGATGTTTTCTATTTTATGCATTGAATGATGATTAACTTCTACCTTTCCCCTGCAAAAAAATACTAAATAATTTAGTAAACACTCAAGACAGAAAAATAAGAAAACACATATATAATCTAGTACTTAGTGTTTACTCTTAATCCCTAACTGACAATAATTCTTGCAACTATAACAAAGAAGAAATAGCCATCTGATCTACTACAGTCAGGTATGTATTCAGACACCTGGGCCCCAAGATCCAGATTTGAAAGGACAAGTCTGCTTTACACAAAAGCTGCAGGCTTCTGCTGTGAGGATTCTTAATCACTGAGAAAGTAGAACAGAAACTGGGTTTGTATCTCTTAAGCAGACTAGCTGCAAGCCTCTTCAATCCTTTTACTAGGGGACTGAACACACTGTGGCTCGCATGTAGATGGATGTGGTGAGCTCATAGTCTTTGTGTGTGCACATGTGCAGAAGCACTGTGCTTATTCTAACAATACCTCTCTCTCCCCAAGCTCTCTACTATTGCAACAATCTTAGGAAAGAGGAGACAACTAAGTCAATTCAGCAGGTAACTGGTAGCCACCTTAGGAAATCTACTGGATGCTCTGATTTCTTCATTAATGTCAAGAAAAGAACAATAGGCCCTAGCCATTTAGTCCTGAGCAAGATAATAGATGATACTGGTTTCCTTTTAGTGGGGTTTTCTTTCTTCCACCCTGATCAGCATCCAAACACACAGGAATGTTTTAAGTTGGAGAATGTTTTAAGTTGGAGACTTTTAAGATGGAGAAAAGGAAGAGGGTTTCTACAGAAGTTTGGGGAGTTGAAAGGGGGAGGGGATGGCAATGCAGTTTCCAGGGTGGGCAGACCAGAGTAATAGCACTGGCAAACCTCCACTAGGAACCAAAACCATTCCTTAATTACCATTTGGGAAAGAGGCTAAACACAATCTCACTAAGCTGTTGTAGTCTAGCGAACTGATTAAGTCAGGGATGTCAACAAGAAATACTTATTTCTAATATTTTATGACAATGGACTTGTGACTCACCCATTTAATACTATTGTTCTGCAAACCAGCTCATTTTGACTTTTACTCATGTTTCACTGAACACATCAGGGGTAAAATTATATACTTATTTAATGGTAAGGGAGACAGAAGGAAGCTAATTCCAGGTGGCCTATATTTTAATCCTTATAAAATAGACAGCAAATTTAAACGTAAAAGGATTCACTTCTCTCCTCAGTGGAAACTGAAAAAACAAAACAAACTCCTATGGATTCACACACCAAAATATTGTTTATAATATTTTGTTTTGTTATCTTTGAAGGGCTGAGGATGACTGGTACTTATACATGTTAGGCACTGCCCTACTACTGAGCTATACTCCTATCTCATCAAATATTATTTTATATTCTTTATTTAATAAAATTTATATATCCCCAAAGGTCCTTTTTATCTGTTTTCAAAGGAATGTTTTTACCTGTTAAGAAAACTCCTCAGCCTCTTTCCATCCCTCCAAAGTAGACCAAAAGAGTAGCAACGACAACAGAATCAGCGTCTAGGACAGATATTTCTATACCTTCTAAGTTTATGGTCTACTTAAAAATGTTAGCAAGGAAGAGGGTAACATTTATTTTGGAAAAAAAAAGTTCTTATTCTTGTTGTTTGTGACAGTACTAGGGCTTAAACCCAGGACCTGGGTCCTAACCTTGAACTTTTATTCTACTCAAGGCTGATGCTCTGCTACTTGAGACACAGCTCTAAAAAGCTCTGGCTTTTTGGTGGCTAATTAGAGATAAGAATCTTAGGGACGCTTTTGCCTAGGCTGGTTTCGAACATTATTCCTCAGATATCAGTCTCCTGAGTAGAAAGGAGAACAGGTACGAGCCACCCACTAGAACCTAGATTATTTTGAAAATATGCACATATTTAGGCGCATTTGACCATCATTAGTAATATACCTTCAGTGTTTAACAAAACAAATTCTATTCAGATCAGGAATCAATTCCAGAAAATACGTTTAGGAAAATAAATAAGTTTCAAATGTCAGTTGGGGGCTGGGGACATACATAGCCCATGTCTAGCATGCATGAGGCTATAGATTTGATCCTCAGCAATAGGAGGTAGGCAGGGAAGGGCTTTGAAAGCAAAGATTCTGGAAAGACAGCTGTGTAGAGAATGTTCACACCCAGACAAAAAGCACACTGGTAAAAATCTGTCTAATGGGACTATTTTGAAGCTCTGGAGCTCATTGAAAACTTGCAGCTTGTAAGCAAAAGAAAGCTTAGATGGTAAATTGTCGCTGTTCGGTCAATTTTAACCTTTAGTTCAACAGCAGCTACTATTCCCCACACCCTCATATCACAGGAAGCAGTTGTGTACACATGGCTTTTGGGCCACTTGTGGAAGCCATAGTGAGCAATGAGGATTCTGTCCTCCAAATATTAGGGTGTATCTGATTATTGATTGCTGCTGCTTCTGATCATCATACTGCAGATAGAGCCAGGCAATCTCTGTGGCACAGTCCTCCCCACATTGTTTCAAGCTCTTCCCCTTCTGGTTAAGCACATTCTAGGGAGCTTTAAAGGACCAGTACTCTTTTCCCCTTTTGTTTTTCTCCTCTCCCTTTTTGGAATCAGACATTAAAGGGTAAAACATCAAAAACCAATTATATATGGAGGATATATGTAAAAGTCGTCACATAGCCAGGTGCTTGTGGCTCATACCTGTAAATCCTAGTAACTCAGGAGCAACTGAGATCTGAGGATTGCAGTTTGAAGCCAACTTGGACAGGAAAGTCCGTAAGACTCTTATCTCCAGAGTTAGGAAGGTGGCTCAGTGGTAGAGTGCTTGCCTTGCATGCACCAGGCCTGGGTTTGATTCCTTAGCACTAATTAAGCAGAAAAAGCTGGAAATGGCACTGTGGCTCAATTGGTAGAGCACTAGCTTAAGCTGAAGAGCTGAGGGACAGTGCCCAGGGCCAGAGTTCAGGCCCCAAGACTGAGCAAAAAAAAAAAAGGAGATTCTTATCTTCAATTACGCACCCCAAAAAAGCTGACAGTGGAGCTGTGGCTTGAGCTGTGGCTCAAATGGTAGAGCGTTAGCCTTGAACACAAATGCTCAGGGACATTGCCCAGGCCTGAGTTCAATAAACAGGAAAGGTACAATAAACAAACAAACAAATAAATGTCATCACATACATACCCATATAGAAGAAAAGACCTGAGAAGCCTTAAGTCTATACCTCAAGTCTGATCTTGGCAGAGAGATAGTCTACAACAATACAAATCAAAACAAAACAGAACATAAAAAGCCAATGCTACAGAAAGTAGAGAATCTGATTTCCAGAGTTAACACATTATTAGATTCAAAAGTTAAACCTCAAATAGCAATAATGACACAATACATAAGTCACACGAGGAAAACAGAGAAATATAGCCAGTTTCAGTAGAAATAATAAATCATTAGAAATTGTCTAGAAAAAAGTGTTTAAAATAATTGCTTTGCTTGAGGCTCACTCTTGTAAAGATAGCTACTCAGGAGGCTGAGCCCTGAGGATCATGGTTCAAAGTCAGCCTAGGCAGGAAAATCTGTCAGACTCCTATCTCTAATTAGCCACCAGAAAGTTGGAAGTGGTTCAATGTGGTAGAGCACTAGCCTTGAGCTAAAAGCTCATGGACAGTGCCAAGGCCCTGAGTTCAAATCCCAGGATGGGCACAAGACAGAGATATAGATGCAGAGAGAGACAGAGACAGCAAATAATACAGGAAATCAAGGATGATGGGATGAAGGCTTTGGGGGGGGGGAGCATCTGTATAAGGCACATAGCAATCAAATACCAAAAGCAGCAGCAGTAAGTCCCTGTTCATCTGTAATCACTTCATATGCAAATAGCTTACATGGAGACAGAATGAAGGATGGATTAATGGATGAAGAAGTATAGACAATGTCTTCTGGGAAGGTACTTATGAAATGTTTATTATGTTGAATGTGTTGATTTTACAGGTTTGTAGGCAGCTGTCAAAATTTATCAAATTATGCACACAAAATATGTTCAGTTTAGTGCATTTCAATTGTAACTCAACCTAGTGGAAGACAGAATATGCACCCCTTATTTTTTAAAATAGAATGAGCATACTTTCTGTACTGTTAATATCCCAGTATATGAACATACTATCCATTTATTAACCGAACCCTGGCTTTAACACTTCTCTGTTGCTGTTGACCCTGACATTTCATTTTTCACTTTTTTATTTTTGTCAGTCCTGGGGTTGAACTCAGAGCCTAAACACTGTCCCTGAACTTTTATGCTCAAAGCTAGTGCTTTACCACTTGAGCCACAGATACATTTCTAGCTTCTAATGATTAATTGGAAATAAAAGTCTCACCAACTTTCCTTCCCAGGCTGGCTTGGGACCATGATCCTCAGATCTTAGCCTCCTGAGTAGCTCGGGTCACAATTTGAAACCAGCTTGGGCAGGATAAATCTGTGAGACTCTTAACTCCAGTTAACCAGCAAAAAGTCATAAATGGAGCTATAGAGCTAAAGTAACAGATCATCAGCTTGATCAAAAAAGTTAAAGGACAGTGCCCAGGCCCTGAGTTCAAGCCCCAGTACCAAAAAACCAAACCAAACCAAAACAAACAACGTACCAAAAAACCCAAAAACCAAACCCTGCTTAAATCAGCGTTAGTATTATGAAAGAAAAATAAATTGCAGATATTCAGTGTGAGTTTGGGTACAGAAGAGGAATGAAAAAGTCTCCAAAGAATATAACACGATTTTGGTGCTGAAAATTCCCCTTGTGTGGAGAAAAGTGAATTTCATAGGTAAGTTCCCAGTGTGCAAACCTACACCAAGGCCTGCTATCTTGGGCTCAGTGACTGAGAGGAATGGAATGGCCTGAGGCCAGCAGTAGGAAAAATGAGTAGTCAGCAAAGCAGCAAAAGGGCATTTCACACTTTTTTTTTTTTTTAAAGAAAATTGAATTTTCTCTCCTCAAAAATATAGGTCTCCCTCCCTCCCCTGCACTTGGAAGAACTTTCCAAATGATAAAGTCCAAATAGTTAATACTTATGTATTCATAGTTAATACATTAGTTAATACTTATTTGGTACTTGGAAGAAAACCTCTTCAATGGCTCACTCACCTCCTCTCTGGCTGTCCCTGGAGCTCCTCCCTCCTGGTCCAGGCACCTATTTGCTGAAGCAGTCTACTTTACAACTCTTTCTCTCCCACTGGAGCAGACTTCTCCTTCATGCCAAAACTGCCCTTTGAAGTCTGCCCTCCCATTAGGGCTTTGGTGTAGGTATTTTGACTGATCACACAAGCCCCCTCCAAAGTCCGGGACCATCTATGTTCTGTCGTATACAGTTGTTTCATGTGGCTTGTGATTTACAGTCTTAATTAATGCTCAAAAGAAGAAGAGCACATCTTTGGTGGAGGTTTATTTTCCCCCCTTTCTCCCCTTCTTTCTATAAAACAGGACTCTTGGGGTCTCTGTGGACATTGTGCAGGATGGCTTTGCCAAACGGAATGAAACACAGTTAATACTTTTCCTTTATAACCTTTGCCATAAATCAGCTGGCACTCCGTTTGCACAAGTGCAGCGATTAATGTCCCGCCCCTCCCCCAGTACTTCCCGAATTTTAAACAGAATAGGTATAAACTGAGGGTGAGCAGAGCCAGCGGGGCCCAGTAAATCAGTTTAATGAGATCTGAATAGATCGCATAGGACAGTTTGTTCGGCAGAATAAGGTGGGTGGGTGGTGGGGGAATCCAAATTTCAGCAATGTGGGGGGTGAGCAGGAAGAGAAAAGATGGAAGTTGTGGTAGGCGATGCTCAAACCCTGACACATGTCTTTGGTAAAAACAGAACATCTTACATTTTCTTTCCCATTTGCTGAAAGTCACTGCTGGGACTTGTTTCGATTTAGCACTGCTTCCTGTCTGTGGTTTTGCTGTTCCATGTTTTCTCACAGACGGAGGGTTTATTGTTTGCTTCCTCTCATCCATAACTGTCTTGATCTGTGTTCGTTCACATTCCTATAGTCTCCCTGCTACAAATATACATCTTTGCCTGCAAAGATAATTCCTTGAAAAAAGGCAGGAAAAATAAAGGCTTGCATATCTAAGGGCTGGACTCAAAATGAAGCTAACTATTAGTTGCCACCCAACCTTGTTGGGCCACCAGAGGCTGCTGGTGTGACCTTCATATGCTGTCACCAAGGGGTGGGAAATTTAAGCTCCTCCCACCTCTCTGCTACATAAGAGAAAAACATGCTCAGATTTCTGCTCTTTAAACCAAACACTCATCTGGTCTTTGGTGGATCGTGCCTGCAATCTAGCTAGTCAGGGGACTGAGACTGATATGATTGATTATGATTGGAAACCAGCACAGGCAGATAATTCCATGAGGGTCTGTCTCCCAAATAACCATCAAGAAGCCAAGCTGGTGGCTTGGCTCAAACAGTAGAGCATCAGCCAGCAAGTAAGCTGAGTGAACACAAGGCCCTGAGTTCAAACGATAGTATGAGAAAAAAAAATCAAATGCACAAATAGAATTCCTTCGGTAATAAAAACTATACAAGAAGGAAAAATAGCTGGGCTCACAGCTGTAATCCTAGACACTCAGGAGGTTGAGATGTGAGGACTGAGGTTTGAATCTAAACTGGGCATTAAAGTCTGTGAAATTCTTTTTTTTTTTTTTTTTTTTGCCTGTCGTGGGGTTTGAACTCTGTGCCTGGGCGCTGTCCCTCAGCTCTTCAGCTCAAGGCGAGCGCTCTACCACTTGAACCACAGCGCCACTTCCCATTTTCTGGTGGTGTATTGGAGATAAGAGTCTCACGGACTTTCCTGCGTGGGCTGGCTTTGAACTGCGATCCTCAGATCTGAGCCTCCTGAGTAGCTAGGTTTACAGGCATGAGCCACCAATGCCTG
The DNA here is from genome assembly GCF_019054845.1 of Dipodomys spectabilis. NCBI lineage: Eukaryota > Metazoa > Chordata > Mammalia > Rodentia > Heteromyidae > Dipodomys > Dipodomys spectabilis. The sequence goes on along the minus strand of NW_024870678.1, from coordinate 730,135 downwards.
GCTATGAAACTCTTATTTTCAATTAACCACTAGAAAACCAGAAGTGGAGCTGTGCCTTAAGTGGTAGAATGTTAGCCTTGAGCACAAAAACTCAAGAACAGCACCAGGCCCTAAGTTCAAGCCCCATGACCAACCAAAACCACAAAAAAAAAAAAAAAAAAAAAAACTAAAAGGAAGGAAAAAAGATAACTATTCATTCAAAAAGCATTGTCTGATGGGGCTGGGATGTAGCTCCAACGTGATCTAGAATGTAGAGGTTGAGAGGAGGATCCCCCAACATTGAAGAATTAAATAAAGCTGACAATGATATATTTCCTTCATGCTACTCACAAATTCACAAAGAAAAGCAGAGCATGTAAACGTCTCTGTCAACAGATTCTTCCCTCTTAATCTGAGGGAAGATTATTGAAGGAAATTAAAGATGCCTTCACAGTGTTTGACTGCATTTGTATAAATATAAAGTCTATTTCAAAACTTCCAAGCTCCTTGTATATAAGATTAGCAACTTTCAATCATACTTATCATTCTTACTTCTTTCCATGACTAGTCATTTAGTATGCTATCAGGCCAACTGATTTTGTGTAAGACTTCTATACGACTTACCAACTTGCCCAAAGAGCACCAACTTGACAGTAAGAAGATGCTATATTATCACATTTTAGAGAATCTAATTCTGGGAGGATGTAGATTATATTTTCCCTTCCTTCCTCCCCCCCTCCCTCCCACTCTCTCTCTCTCTTTCTCTCTTTCTTTCTTCCTTTTCCTTCTTTTTTTTTTTTGGTGCTGGTACTGGGCTAGAACTCAGGAATGGGGTATTGTCTATTAGCTTTTTTTTTGCTCAAGGATGGTGTTCTACCACTTGAGACACAACTCCATTCCAGCTTTTTGGTAGATAACTGGAGATTCTTATCTCATGAAAATTCTTGCCTAGGCTGGCTTTGAACTGCAATATTCAGATCTCAGCCTCCCGTTCACCAGAATTACGGGTATTAGCCATCAAAGTCCAGACAGAATTGTATCTCTTTCTTCCCATAAAGGGACATGAAAATAATTCTTACATTGATCTCTTCAATTAAGCATGAATGTGCCAAACAGCCACTTAGTCTCAGTATGAAAAATGTTTCTTCGGAAAAGCATGTACAAGATTCCAAATCTGTGTTTCAAGTAGAAAACAATTTGAATATAACAAGCTCAGCCTTAAACTTGCATGAATACAGGTAATAAACATTAATTCAATTATTTATAAGCTTCAAAATTGTCAGGTTAGTAGACCTGAGAAATGTGGATGTGCTGCCATTTCCGGGTATTTTATGGCAAATTCAGATCTCTTTTACTCCTGATTACTTAGTAGTATGGATTATGTCCAGTACATGGCATAAAAGTTACTGAATTCAACAGCATACAGAAGAAGATCCTAAATTACACAATAACAATTTTGCATTTTAACATTTAGGCCTTTTCAAATTTAACATAAGGTGCCTCTCTTCGTTTCCCTTTCAGAATGTGAGAGTTGATCAATAATGTATTTCAACTTCTCCAGATAGCTGAGACATAGTGTGCTTACTTAAAAGCATTACTAATTTTAAAATAATGAACATGACATTCTTTCTTTTTCCTTAAAGGAGCCAGAGATGTTTTGCCTTGCAAAAAGCAAGAAATACAAAAATTAGCAAACTGGAAACGATATATTCATTCCCAAGTGCCAGACTGCAGCCAAGAATTTCCTCTGTATAGAACCATTTCAATATTTTTGTTGTTGTTTTCACAAATATTAGCACATATTCCAATCAGACCTGAAGGTTAAGAAGAAAGAGAGCTTTCCCTATTTCCTACTTCTGGAGTATGATAAACAAATCTCTTGAAAGAATGAGCTAAACACAACTGCCTGGTACATGATAAGGTATAAAAATCAATGTTAAAAGTACATGTTGGCCAGGTGCTGGTGGCTCATGCCTGTAATCCTAGCCATTCAGGAGGCTGAGATCTGAGGAATGTGGTTCAAAGCCAGCCTAGGCAGGAAAGTCTGTGAAACTCTACAATTAACCACCAGAAAACCAGAAGTAGAGCTGTGGCTCAAAGTGGTAGAGCGCTAGCCTTGAGCAGCATAAAGACAACAATATATTTGTTTATAATGTGTGTGTGTATGTGAGTAAAAGAGAGTGAGAATGTGTGTGTGAGAGTGTGTGTGTGTGTATGAGAGAGAGAGAGAGAGACAGACAGACAGACAGACAGACAGAGACAGGGAGAGAAACAGAGAGAGAATTTTGGGGCTTGAACTTATGGTCTGGGCACTGTCCCTCAGCGTTTGTGCTCAAGGCTAACACTCTACCATTTGAGCTACAGTTCCACTTCCAGCTCTTGGGAGGTAGTTTATTGGAGATAAGAGTATTATGGTTATTACTGCCTATGACTGGCTTCAAATTGCAATCCTCAGTTCTCAGTCTCCTGAGTAGCTGGGATTACAGGTGTGAGCCACAGCACTGAACTGTATGACAATTTTTAAAGGTCAAAATTTTTTGATGTTTGAATAAAAGTTACTGACATACAACCTCTTGCATTTGACGGGGCTGGGAAGGTGGCTCAGTGGTAGAGCGCTTGTCTTGCATGCCTGAGGCCCTGGGTTTGATTCCTCAGCACCACATAAGCAAAAAGAAAAAAGCCGGAAGTGGTGTTGTGGCTCAAGTGGTAGAGCATTAGCCTTGAGCTGAAGAGCTGAGGGACAGCGCCCAGGCCCAGAGTTCAGGCCCCACGACTGGACCCAAAAAAAAAAAAAAAAACAACCTCCTCTTGCATTTGACTATGGGAAGTAATGGCCATTCTGAGACAGTCACAGACTTTGTTCTACAGGGAGAAAGGTCTCAACAGGCACAAAAGAAAAAACAAAACAGATTTGGAAGCACTGAAATAGACACATGAGTGTTTGCTTGATTTTTGTAACTCTTTCATCAGGAGAAAAATAAGAATTTAGGGAGCTGGGAAGGTGGCTCAGTGGTAGAGTGTTTGCCTCACATGCATGAGGCCCTGGATTTGATTCCTTAGTACTACATAAGCAGAAAACATTGGAAGTGGCACTGTGGCTCAAGTAGTAGAATGTTAGCCTTGAGCTGAAGAGCTGAGGGACAGCGCCCAGGCCCCCACGACTGACCGGGGGGGGGGGGGGGGGAGGGATTTAGTGGGGCACTAATGTCTCATGTCTAGCTACTCAGGAGGCTGAGTTCTGAAGATTGTAGTTCTGCCAGTTTGGACCACAATTTCTATGAGACTGTATTTAAAATAACCAGCAAAAGGCTGAGCTAAAGGTGTGGTTCAAGTGGTAGATTGCTAGCCAAGCAAGCCAGTCAAGCAAGTACAATACCCTGAGTTAAAACCTGGGTTGAGGGCTAGGAAGGTGGCTCAGTGGTAGAGTGCTCACCTTGCAAGCATGAGGCCCTGGGCTCGATTCCTCAGCACCACATAAACAGAAAAAAAAAAAAGCCAGAAGTGGCGCTGTGGCTCCAGTGGTAGAGTGCTAGCCTTGAGCGAAAGAGCTTAGGGACAGCAGTCAGACCCAGAGTTCAGGCCCCATGACCGGCAAAAAAAAAAAAACCTGGGTTGAGGAGGAGAAGGAGAAAGGAATCACAGTTGAAATGTAGTATATAAAAAAAAAGCAATTTAAAATCAAGTATCAACCAGAAGAAACCTAATTCTTTAAAAACACCTATAGCAGCTCAAAACTACTTAAGAGGAAGGGCAAAGACTCTGAACAATTTCATAGTCAATATTGTGGTGATTATCTAGAATTTTTAAGAAATGATGTTCAATATTCCGCTCAATGTATAAAGGTGCATGCCTAGTTTTACACATGTGTATGGAATAGCTTAGTTTCTATTCTACCAGAAAAACTTGCTCTTGCTTTCAACATAAATACCACCGTATTTCTGCATTGTCTTTTATTCCTAAGCTTTTTCTAGCTTTCTTTTACCCTTAAATCAATCTTTGGGGTGTGAAGATAAACATCCAACTCCCATTTTAAATATGAGGAAATACAAATATCAAGCACAAAATGACTTCCTTAAAACTATGTCAGTCTCATGGCTGTTGGTGCATGTACTTAAAAAATAAACATTCCAATTTGAGAAGAGGAGGAGGTTTTTCTTTTAACTTTTTTATTAACTGCATGATTGTTATTATCTTTTCCTGTGATGCTGCTTGAGTTGTGTGTGTGTGTGTGTGTGCATGCGCGCGGACTAGCACTGGGGCTTAAACTCAGGGCTTCATGCTCTTACTTAGCTTTTTTTGCTCAAGGCTGTCTACCACATGAGCCACACCTTCACTTCCTGCTTTTTTTTTTTTTTTTTTTTTGGTGGTTAACTGGAGATAAAAAAAAAAAAAAAATCTCTCCGATTTATCTTCCAGTGTAGGCTTTGAACCTCAATCCTCAGATCTCAGCCTCCAGCCAGAGTAGCTAGGATTACAGGCATGAGCCACTGGTGCTCAGCTCAAGACAGCTTTGCTCCTAAGGAGTATGATGCTCATAGATTCTCTAAAAGGCATTATAACCTGTTGTCCTGCTCCATTCAAGTCTGAGCTGAATTTCAATGGAAGGAGAATGCTGATTTCTGCAATGCCACCCACTCCTGTGTGGGTATGGACACAGATGCACACTGTGCTTCCAACTCTGGCATCTTTTGATGAAGTTGGAATGGAGATAGAGGAGAAAGTTGGAAAGGGAAGTAGAAAATGGGAACTACTTTGTGTATGTGTGTGTGTGTACATGAGAGAGAGAGAGAGAGAGAGAGAGAGAGAGAGAGAGAGAGAGAGAGAAAGTAGTATATTTGGCTCTTAAACTCAGGGCATGGATACTATATCTTTTCTTGCTCAAGGTTGTTGCTATACCACTTGAGTCACAGTCTGCTTTTGCCTTTTTGATGGTTACTTGGAAATAAGCGTCCCACAGACTTTCATACCCAACCTGGTTTTGAACCACAATCCTCAGATTTCAACCTCCTGAGTAGCTAGGTTTATAGGTGTGCGCCACTGGCGCTCAGTTTGGAGTTTCTTTTTTAAAAAGGAAAAAGATGTAATTAAAGACTCTGTGGTAAGCCTGAAGTCTGTTCAGTTTACACTTGGTATCAGATTCCACACTCTTGCCAACTTGATTTTTTGTGTACATTTGCATTTTCTTCTAGTAAGTAAAAACCAAATACGGCTATCTTTAGTAAGTTATTTAAATTGCTTTTTAGTTATAGTTATCAATTCCCACCTTTATAAGAGTGCAAATCCCCACTGAATGGAAATCTTCAGAAGCTACTGGGCTGGTTGTTGGATTGGCTGACTGATAGAGAATAGGAAGCAGGCGTGCCTGCTGGCCAGGGAGGTTCTACCATGACCTTCTTGAAGTTCCTCCTTACCCATTTGGAAACTGAAACTCAGGTGTGGAGGGACTTGCCCAAGTAACTAATAGATGTCAATGGACTTGCCCAAGTAACTAATAGCCAACACTTAATTTACAAATTGCATAAGTAACTATAGAATTCCAACAGCATTGCTTTGCCTTATTTTTTTTTTTAATGTGTCTGTCCTGGGGATTTGAACTCAAGAGCCTAGACTCTGTCCCTCAGCTTTTTTTTTTTTAATTTAATTTTTTTTTTTTTTGTGAACATACTGTACAAAGGGGTTACAATTACATGGGCAGAATAATGAGTACATTTCTTATCAAGCATTGCAGCCTCCTCCTTTGTTTACCCTTCACATCCCTTCCCAGCCTCCCCCCTACCCCCCCAATCCTCCCCCCTCCTCCCTCCACCAACATTGTAAAGCTCGTTTTCAACATGACAACTTGTAAGGATACAGGTCCACCTGTATCCTTAAACTACTTGTTTTTCCCCATCTCCTCCACAAGTTATACTGACATCAAATGTCCCTCAGCTTTTGTGCTCAAGGCTAACACTCTACCACTTGGAGCCATAGCTCCTTTTCTAGCATTTTGGTGATTAACTGGAGATAAGAGTTACAGACTTTCCTGCCCAGTCAACTTTGAGTCATGATCCTCAGATCTTATCCTCTTGAATAGTTAGGATTATAGTCATAAAACACTTGTGCCCAGCCTTTTGAATTTTTAAAAAAATATTGTTGGGTTTTTTTTATTATAAGATACTGTACAGAGAGGGTTACAGTTACATGAGTAAGGTAATGAGTACATTTCCTATCAAGCATTGTTACTTTCTCCTTTGTTTTCCCCCTATTATCCTTTCCCTCCCCATCTTCCCAATTCCTCCCCCCTCCCACTAGGGTTTTTGTTTTTGATGCCCTTTTATCAAATTCACCATGAAAGATAGAAACAAAAGATAGATGTTGGTTAGGTATGATACCATACAAATGTAGATAATATCATGTAAGTATTTTATGTTATATATAATTGTAATACTATAATTATAATGGTATCAAACAAAGGGAAGGGATTGTTAGACCTAGACTGGATCCAGATTGGCATGTACATAGTTTGGGCAAACTGCTTAAGGTTTTCAGAGCTTAACTTCCTCGACCTTCAGACATGGAGGATGTGCTGAACTCGACCCTCCCTCATGTACTCTGAGTTTTCCTCAGATGTGTGACATTACATGGAGCAATAAAGAAATATTAGTTCTCTCTCTCTTTTGTCTGTCATGGGGCTTGAACTCAGAGCCTGGGTGCTGTGTCCCTGCGCTCTTCAGCTCAAGGCCAGCGCTCTACCACTTGATCCACAGTGCCACTTCTGGGTTTCTGGAGGTTTATTGGAGATAAGTCTCATGGATGTTCCTGCCCAGGCTGGCTTTGATCCTCAGATCTCAGCCTCCTCAGTAGCTAGGATTATAGGTGTGAGCCAGATTTTGTAAATGAAAAGTTCTATAATATAATAACTTCAGAGAGAGTGGAAGTGAAAGGAGAAAGAAGAGGAGGAGGAGGATGAAGAGAGGAGGGGGAGAGGAGAAAGAAAGTCAATAATGAACATAGTGCACCATTTTTTATTTAGGGGCCAAATACCCAATATGTGAACTAATCACAGATATTCTTCCAATGCCATCATTCCATTTTTAACTATCTTCTTCTTGATATGGATGAACAAAATGCAAATGTATCCATGGGGGGAGTCATTTTATATTATAGATAATCTCCTTATATATCCCTAAGCTGGCTCAAGTAATCCATCTCATCCTCTCCAGTTGCTGGAGAGCCCAACTACACACCTGCCTTCTAGCTTTTTTAAAAAAAACTTATTGGGGAAGAAAAAAAAAAAGAAAAACTACAAATTCATTCATTATTTGTGATTTACCCACATTTCAATTACTTGGTATTTTGAGATACCACATGAGTAAACCTATGTGAGTAAAAAAATCGATAAAGCATATACAAACAGAAAAGATTCTAGGCCATTCTAATTTTTATTTATTTATTTACTTATTTTGTTGATCGTGGGGCTTGAACTCTGGGCCTAGGCACTGTCCCAAAGCTTTTCAGCTCAAAAGTAGCTCTCTGACATTTGAGTCACAACACCACTTCTGATTTTTCTAGTGGTTTATTGGAAATAAGAGTCTCATGAACCTTTCTGCCCTGGCTGGCTTTTAACCGGGATCTTAAGATCTCAGCCTCCTGAGTAGCTAGGATTATAAGTGTGAGCCACCAGTGACCCTGCTGATTCTAAGAACTTCTGAAGTACCCTTTACACTAAGTAATTTATGTAGCTTCTCTACCTGGAAGAAAGTGTAAAGTAACTCCCTTCTCAAGTACAGGCTGGTCATCGTGACTTCCTTCCAGAGTGTTTGGTCTCAGAAGGGGAAAACCCTGACCAATACCACCTCAGCTGGGTCTTCCAGGTTCCCATCAGCAGTGATGTGTGTCACACTGACAAGTCTGTCCTCTTGATCTGTGATGAAATGTCACGTTACCTCTATGATCTTCCTTCTCAAAACCCATAACCTCACTAGAACCACGTAAAGGCAAAAGCAAAACCAAAAACCATCAGATAGATTCTAATTGAGGGATATTCTATGAAATACCTAGACAGAACTCCTCAAAACGCTCCAAGTCATGCAAAGCATGAGCAAAGCCAAAGACAATATCACAGGTCAAAGGAACCTAACAAAAATGGATCAGTAAGTGTGATGTGTCCAGGATGCTTTCCTGGAGCAGGAAACGGACATAAGGTAGAAACTGAGATAGTGGTATGGTTCAAAGGAGAGTACCCGTCTAGTAAGCTCAGGCCCTAAGTTCAAGTCCCAACAAACAAGCAAGGATAGTCAAGTGAAGTATGGACTTTGGTCACTAAGAATGTATTATTGATTTGTTAACTCTCAAAAGATAAGATGTTAGTAACAGAGGTAATTAGCTGTGGAGCTCTAGGTTCTCAAGTTTTTTTGTAAATCTAAGTTGTTCTTTAAAAAAGTAAGAATCCATTTAAAAAAGCCACTATAAATCTTTACATTAAAAATAACTTTAATAATTACATTTCCTTACTAGCAAACTAACAAAAATATTTGTTTTCGTTCTAGGTTTGTTTTTTTTTTCTTGAGAAAAAGTATTTTGTTGAGGAAATAGTTAACTGGAAAATGACTTTTTTTTGGAGAAAATGGCCTACAAGGGTGGTGGTGGTTGGGGGAACCACTGTTCAAAAAGAAATGTACCCATTACTTGGCTTATGTAACTGTAACTCCTGTTTACATCACCTTTATAATAAAGAAAGAAAGAACAAAAAAGAAATGAACTTTCTTTCTTTTTTTTTTTTTTGGTCCAGTCGTGGGGCCTGAACTCTGGGCCTGGGCGCTGTCCCTCAGCTCTTCAGCTCAAGGCTAGCACTCTACCACTTGAGCCACAGCGCCACTTCCGGCTTTTTTTCTTTTTGCTTATGTGGTGCTGGGGAATCAAACCCAGGGCCTCAGGCATGCAAGGCAAGCGCTCTACCACTGAGCCACCTTCCTAGCCCAAGAAATGAACTTTCTTTACCAAGGCTGAGAAGCTAAGATGAAAATATCTTTAGGATTGGCGTAGCTTTTCCTCCTAGGAATATAGCCATATATAAAACCTTCTGAGTGGTTATATCAATTCATTTCCCCACCAATAAATCTCTCGAAGCTCCACTAGATCAGCAGTATGTTCCTTACAATGCTTCTCCAAAAGCCAGGGACACATTCAGAGAAAAGCAGCACCAGGGGCTCACGCCAGTAATCCAGGCTACTCAGGAGGCTCAGATTGGAGGACTCTTACCTTCTATTGCCTAATAAAAGGCCAGAAGTAGAACTCTGGCTCAAGGGGTAGAGCACCAACTAGTCAGGAACAGTGCCCAGTTCAAGCTTCAGAACTGGTGCGTGCACTCATGGGCATGCACACGCACACGCGTGCACGCGCACACACACACACACACACACACCAGCAACAACAGCTACAAAATCTCAGAAAATCTTCTTACCCGTAGCCTTTCACAGCCACCGTTGCTGAAGTTGGCCTGGCGTTCAATCTGCCCTGCTTCCACATTATCACGATGACTGACAGAGTCAACAGTGAGAGGATGCCACTAAATCAACATCCCTTCAGAGGAAGAAATCTGGCAGCTGGCCTTGGAGCCAGAATTGCTCAGAATGGGCAAAGCTGCTGCCTCATCCATCATTAAGAGATGAGGGGACATTTGCCAGGGTCAGACTGGCCAAGCAACTGTGTGAACTTATCCCAAACCCCAGCACCATTTCCCTTTGCATGGTTCTAAACTTAGTTGCTTTATTCTTCCCATAGTGCCCTCCGGCAGGGTAGGATAAGGGTGCAGGCAGGTCACTGGCTCTGGCCAGTTCACAATGGAGTCACGTACCCAGACTCAGACACTCAGAGAGCGTGAGTGTTTTCTATTAGTCTGCTTCCATTAATATTGCCTTCTTGCTGCCATAATGTTTGAGGAAATGGCTACATTTCATTTGCTCCTTTCCTAGCATCTAAATGTGCTTTGACTTAATTCTCATTCCAAACAAACAAGAGCAATGTTTCATATTTGACAGTGCTAAATAAATACTTCTGAAAGGTAAAAGTAAACTCAGAACCATTTTCAACCTCTAATGGTTGAAAGCATTAGAAGAAAGATTCAAAGCATTATTCAGAATAGCCCAAAGATGAAAACAACACAAATATTCATCAACTAATGAATGACATATACATGTAGTATACACACGCAATGGAATATTACTCAGCCATATAAATGAAGTTATGATATATAGTACACCAATGCCTGAACCTTGAAAACATTATGCTAAGATACATAAGGCAGACAGAAAAGGACTGGTAATGTGTGAGTCTACTTATATGAAGCATAGCCAGATAAGAATTAGAAAGAGAGGCTGAAGGAGGGGGAAAGAATTATTGTTTAAAGAGCACACACAGAGCTGTTTGGGATGATGGAAAAGTTCTGGGGACAGATAATGGTGACTGTTGGACAACAATATGAATTAATGTTAATAAATCACACACTTATAAATGAATAAAAGGGGCTAAGGGGTATGGCTTCATGGTAGAGCTCATGCTGAATATATACAGGGCCAGGTTCCATCCCCCAAGCCAGACAACATCAACAAAAAGATTAAAATAGTGATTTTTTTTGAGTATGTAGGGGCTGGGACTTGAACTCAAGTCTCTTTTTTTTTTTTTTTTCTTTCTTTCTTTCTCTTTTTTGTTGTTGTTGGTCATGGGGCTTGAACTCTGGGCCTGGACCCAGTCCCTGAGCTTTTCAGTTCAAGGCTAGTGCTCTACCACTTGAGCCATAGCATCACTTCTGGTTTTCTGAGTGGTTTATTGGAGATAAGAATCTCAAGGACTTTTGTGCCCTGGCTGGCTTTGAACTGTGATTCTCAGGTCTCAGCCTGAGTAGGTAGGATTACAGGCGTGAGCCACTGGCACCTGGCCTTGAATTCAAGTTTCTCTCTCTCTCTCTCTCTCTTTCTCTTTCTCTTTCTCAGCTTCTTCTGCTCAAGGCTATCACTCTACCACTTGAGTCACACCTCCATGTCTGCCTTTTTGTTGATTAGTTGGAGATAAGAGTCATCAATTTGTCTGTTCAGGCCGGCTTCCAGCTAAAATGATGACCACTTGTTACATTTATATTTTACCACAGTTTGAAAAAAAAAAAATCACACAAGAAAAACACTGGAAGAGTAAGAGTCAATGATAAAAATAAAATGCAAAATTAGTCCTGTATTATTTGCTTGTGTATTTCTTGTGATATGTACATTTGTGAGCTTGATTAAATAAAAAAATGTAATTATAGAAGAGCATCTGCAAAGTTTTATTCTCTTCCCCCACGCATACACACACACACACACACACACACACACACACATCAGTTAGACACACTACCAGATAGAAACCAGGAGAGGTGGCACCGCAGATCCCTCCTCCAAACACACCCTTTCCATTCACCCTTCCCTTCCTTTCTCACCTGCCAAACAAAGACTATTGTTACCACTTTCTGCTTAATTTCTCCAACTCTTTCTTTGGCAAATGGAAGCAAATACATAGATAGTGTTATCTTCTTCACTCCCTGACATAAAAGGTGACAGACTATATTCATTGTTTAGTATCTAGCCTTCCATTTACATCTTGAGGAGTTTGGGAAACTTAAATGGGGGGCTGAAAATGTGGATTAATGGTAGAGTGCTTGCCTTGCATGCATGAAGCAAGAAGCCTTGGGTTTGATTCCTCAGTACCACATACACAGAAAAAACCAGAAGTGGTGGTGCGACTCAAGTGGTAGAATGGTAGCCTTGAGCAAAAGCAGCTCAGGCCCAAAGCCAAAGCCCCAGGACTGACAAATAAATAAATGAAATAGGAACTTAAACCTAAAGATTTTACATATCTCTGGACTGAACACAAAAGAGGTATTGTTTAACAAGTGCAAGAAGTGTACTACCTATGAGATTAACAAAGAAAGGGGGGGAGGGGAAGGGAGGGGGAGAGAGGGAGGGAAGGAAGGAAGGAAAGAGAGAAAGAGAGAGAGAGGGAGGGAGAGGGAGGGAGGGAGGGAGAGAGAGAGAGAGAGAGAGAGAGAGAGAGAGAGAGAGAGAGGACTTCAAGAAGCATTAGGGAAGGCTGACTTGCCCAGAGGGAAAAGTTTACAATGTGCAAAGCTCCTCTTTCAAAGCAGCTTTATTTCCATAGGCCGCTAAGAGATTACCACCTTGTAAAAGAAAGGAAGAAAAGCAACCTCCCCACCTTTGAGTTCTTCTCCCAGCAGGGAAGACTGGGGGGTGGGGGGGCGGGGGAGAGGTAGGGAAAGAGGTGGGGAAAGGTGGCCTCTGGATGACCAGGGCTACCCCCAAGGGCTAGGCACTCCTTTTAAATGTAAGGAAATTCACAGGCCTCCCAAGGCCTGTATTGTTAACTCTCTGAACACATTAAGAATCCATACCTGCCTCTCTTCTAGCTTACCTCACCAAAAGACAAACCAAGCAAAACCCATCTATCATCATCTTCCCAACATCATTTTCCCAATATAATTCACAACTTTGGCAATTTACAAAAAGATAAAGACACCTGTCACCAGAAAACAAAACAAAACAAAAAAAAACTCTCCCTTTTGAAGGTTCTGTTAAAACCTTTTTCTACGTCCTCAAGCTAAATCGAAACGTATGAAATGTGATGATTATAGAGTAAATGTAGGTTTCAACATGTTTAATCTATAATAACCTATTATTTATATTTAATCTATAATAAATTTATATCACTGATAAAGTTTAGACTTTTATTATAGACTAAAGGAAGATCATTTTTTTTAAAAAACCTAAACACTTAAGAATTTATATCTGCCAAGTCATTTGATATTTTTATTCAAGGTTTGTGTGTGTGTGTGTGTGTGTGTGTGTGTGTGTGTGTGTGTGTCCTGAGGCTTGAACCAACCCTGGGTGCTGTCCCCCAAGTTTTTGCTCCAGGCTGGGGCTCTACACGAGTCATAATTCTACTTTGGAATTTTTCATGGTTAATTGGAGCTAAATAGTCTCATGCACTTTCCAGCCCAGGTTGAGATCTGAAGATCTGAAGACCTCAGCCTCCTGCATGGCTAGTATTATTGACATGAGCCAGTGCCAGCTTGCCAAGTGGGCCTTCTTTGAGCATCTTTGTGTGTGTGTGTGAAAAATTGTTCTAGACACCAGACACAACAGTGTATGTGTGCCTCATACAGTCTGCATTCCTGGTGGTGAGACAGACAATAAATGCATCTTCAAGCACACAAAAGAACAAGTCATCTTTTCCCCAAAACATCAGTAAGGGTTGGCTCTTTGCTTAATGAATTTTCTGAACAAGTTTGCCTTTCACATTTTCCTCCAAGGAAATTCCATGTCTGGGCTATATGCTAGGAGTGGAAAGACTCATAAGCAGCACCATCAACACAGCCATGGGTTTGTACACATATGTGTACTAGTGTACTAATGTGTGTGGGCATGTCATGTGTTTGTGGTTCTGTGTATCATATGTGTTGTGTGGTAGTCATGTGCATAGTGTATTGTGAACTGTGACATGTGTGTCTGTAGTGTGGTATATGATGAGTGCATATGGGGAATGTTGCCTGTGTGTGTCCATACACATGCATGCACAGGCGTGCACCTGTGTATGAGCATGTGGGCAGAAGGCTGGTTGAGAACAGGAGACTTTAGCCCTCCATCCCTACCCTCCTGAAGACACTTTTTTCATTTAAATTCATTGCTGAGTAGATCTTAGGCCACCCCCAGGTGACCCCTGTGGGTCATGTCTCTATTGGTGCACTTAGTAAATAATGTTTGCAGCTCATACAAGCGACTAAAGCAAGACTTCTGAGCCTAGCTCTTGTTTCTGTCTTCATATGAACCAAGTGAGCTAACATTTGAAATGAAATTACTTGAGCATAAAACAATGTGAAGAAATTAAGTAGATTCTGACCAAAGGAAGGCTGTCACTTCCAAAATCATAGACTTCACAAATGAGATTCAACTAGACTTTAATCAAGTTACTTTGTTATAAATGTGTTGCATGAAAATGTATACAATATACAGTAAATTAATGTGCAACTCTGTATCTTATTTATACAATTAAGCTAGCACATCTTTTTATCTGGAATTTGAAGCTTTTCTTTGAAAAACAGTAAATCTGTACTAGAAAACAATAATCATAATAATCAAACATCCATAGATGAGTTCCCTGGCAGATTCTTGATGCCTCAAGCTGAGACTTAATTACACCTGTTAAAAGAGTGTAGTGAGCCAAGTGCCAGTGGCTCACACCTGTAATCCTACCTACTCAGGAGGCTGAGATATCTGAGGATGGTGGTTTGAAGCCACCTGGACAAAAAAAAAGTTCCCATGAGACTCTTATCTCCAATTAAATACTCAAAACCAGAGGTGATGCTGTGGCTCAAGTGGTAGAGCACTCACCTTGAGCACAAAGAGGCTCAGGGACAGTGCCAAGGCCCCAAGTTCAAGCCCCACAACCGACAGAGGGGCTAGCATAGAAGATAGAGCACATCTTGGGGCTCCATAGCTCTCAGTGACTACTGTTGAGTCTAATCTGCTAAAGCAGTGACTCAAATATTCAGTAAGAGAAGAAAAATAACCCCATCACACTCCAGTCAGATGCTGAGCAAGCTCCTCTTCAGTTAGTACCTTCTTTACTTCCAGTGCTTTCTCCTTCCATCCCAATGTACACAGGGAGCTGTAGCTCTTTCTCTAGCTATTCTTCCTTTGCACCAGCTCTGACCCTGAGGATCTTTGAAATGAGCAGAGATCCTGGAAAAATCTAAGTCTAAGCGACTTGCCTAAAGAATACGAACTGCTCACTCAAATCCATACTTGGCCTTGCCCAATTTTTTTTCTTCAGCCTATTGCCACATGTCTCTTCTGCTGGAGGGAAGAGAAGGTGATGGGATAAGTATCAGTATTAATACTTGCTGGGATGAATCCACTTGGAAGCCAGAGTACCATTTTGACACTTGATTGTTCCATATACACTTAGAGTGTATTTCATTCATTTGGAATTCTCCCCCTTTCCTTGCTTGAAAGATCTTATGTCCACAGCCTCCCATGCCCATGATTAAAGACTGAGTTTACAGAGGAGAACAGATCTCTTTTGCGGGGGGAACTGTGTGGTCTCTGAGGTCTGCAGCAGGGAAATGGTATGTCTAGCATGGACATAGCCACAGCCCTATGGAGAAGGTCTGTGATCTGACCCCTGTAGAAAGAATAGGATTCCTCCTGGCAGAATTGAAGGGAAGGCACTTCTAGCTATGAGCTATAGGTGAGAGCAGGAAACCAGCAAGAGAGAACAGGCAACACAAGCCATGGCTAGTAATCAAGTATCTGTCTTAAGAAGTGAGTGAGAGATGGGCATTGGTGGTTCACACTTGTGATTCTAGCTACTCAGGAGGCAGTTCAAAGCCAGCTAGGTCAGGAAAGTCTGTGAGACTCTTATCTCCAATTAATCTCCTCCCCCTCAAAAAAAGAAAAAAAAGCCAAAAGTGGAGGTATGGCTCAATTGGTAGAGCATTAGCCTTGAGCAAAAAAAAGCTCAGGGGCAACACTCAGGCCCTGAGTTCAAGCCTCAGGACTTCCCCCCCCTTTCTCTCTCCATCCCAACACAAAGAAGAGCATAGGACCAAGCCCTGGAGAAACAAGGATGGATAATATCCCAGTCTCTACATCTTGCTTTTAATTCAAGTAAGGAGTACCACCAATGCACCCTGATACTCCCTTTTATGCTAGAACTGTATTTTTGGCCTGTTAGTCAGGAGAGGAAGAGAAAAACCTAGAAAGCAGGAAATGCTTCACTTCATGTCTCTATGAGGTACTTATTAAATAGTCAATGTACTCATTAGTTTTATAAAAGGAGCACAAGGGGCAAAAGAGTGCATTTGGAAGGGTGGGGGACTCTGTAGTTACTGGGAGGTCTTAAGGAAAAGGTCCCCCAGCCCTGCATATGGAGAGGATTCACACATGGGTGAGTCACAAGAAATATTGGGGCCATTTCCTAAAAAGCTTTGAAAAGAATGCAGGATTAAGACACTTGAGGTTCAGACTGTACATAATATAAAGCCATTAGAGGTCTGGAGATTAAAAGAGATTTCATCAAAATGGTCCATCTTTCATTGAATAAACACTGAGTGAATACAGGGGTGTGGTAGGGCAGAGGCAGTTTGGCCCAGGTCCTCCTTGGGTGTCTCCTTTAATGGCTGAGAAGCTTAAACTGACACTATTGTGAAGGAAGAATTGGCCCTGGGACAGTCAGGAGCTGGCTAGAGTCCATAGAGTTTCAGAAGTCAGAAAGACTGATGGTTGCAATGAATAGGAAAAAAAGTTGGGCAGATAGTATCCATTGTTTTTCCCTATGTGAGAGGGACAGTAAAAGAAAAGCCCTGGAAAGTAAAGGTAGGAAACATCACAATAATGTGGGATAATATATATTACTTACTTTTTTTTTTGGAAGTCAAGATAAAAAAAAAAAAAAAGGTTGGTTGCCGGGAGCAGGGGGCTCACGCCTGTAATCCTAGCTACTCAGGAGGCTGAGATCTGAGGATCTCCGTTCAAAGCCAGCCTTCAAAGCCAGCTGGGGCAGGAAAGTCTGTGAGACTCATCTCCAATAAACCACTAGAAAACTGGAAGTGGAGCTGTTGCTCAAGCTGGAGAGCGCTGCCTTGAGCTGAAGAGCTGAGGGACAGTGCCCAAGCCAAGAGTTCAAGCCCCACAACCAACAACAACCAAAAAAAAGATTGGACTGGGGATACAGCTCAATAATGAGTACTTGTCTTGCAAATACAAGGCTCTGAGTTTAACACACACACACACACACACACACACACACACACACACAGAGTTGAGTGTTGAGTGCTAGCCTTAAACACAAAAGCTCAGGGACAGCTCTCAAGCTTGGAGTTCAAGCCTTACAACTAGTATACACACACAAAAAAGTACAAAGATTAGTTTTGAAAATAACTTTTTCATTGTCAACCTCTTTTCCATTCTAAGTATGTAATTCTTCTCCATTCTAAGTATGTAATTCGGAAGATGCAATTTTATACAAATGATCTGCTTAAATAGTATCATAACAAAAAAAATACTTGATTTATCTCAAATGTTTGATTTCACCAGCTTCCAAAAACCATGCAAAGTAATCTGGTGTGCATGAAGGTATAGGTTCAATATTCAACATTGCAAAGCAGCAACAACAGCAGGGTGGTGAGAAAGTAAAGCAAGAAAAGGAGAGACAACCTCAGAAGAGAAATACAGTCCGATCTCATTATATTAAGCCTCAATGAAATTCATTGGGGACACAATAAATAATAAGCATCAACTCCGTGCAGGGCTATCATTTCCTAGTGCATCTTATACATCATATAAAAATGGTGTAAACTGCTAGTGAGCATTACAGTCTTGAGAAACCCTACATGCTAAGAAGTACTATGTTACACCCAGGCCCTGGGCCCCTAGTCCTCAGAGTAGCATCTCAGTAGTTCAACTGCCTCAATCCAAACAAGGATCTGTACTTGTGAGGTGTGGAGGAGTCAGACACCTTCACTAGACATTAGACAGAAGTGAACACTGTGACTGAGGGTTGTCATTTTGAATGGAAGAGGCGACAAGTGTCTCACCCAGGTCATAAATGTAGCTTGTGACCTATCTCAGTCCTCGGAAATCTTCAGATGCCAGAGATATAAAACCCTAAATCCACAGAATTACAACCTCCAGTCAGATCTCAATTCAGAAGATGGCTGAGCGGGCGCTTCCTAGTTTCTACTACTGAACCATGCAAGGACATGGACTCTACTATCAAGATTTCAGTCCACAGACATTTTAGGGGGAAATTCATGCATTTCCTACAGCACAGAGCACAGCTTTTCTTTCTCCATTCTTTCCTTCTCCTACCATGAGAGAGAGAGAGAGAGAGAGAGAGAGAGAGAGAGAGAGAGAGAGAGAGAGAAATACATGCTCCTGTTTCAAATCCACCCTAGATTGAATGTTTTCATGAAAATGTTTGTGCAGCATGTGAAACTTGAATCAATAGTCAAATAGCTTTTAAACTCAAAAGTTTGGAACAGAAAGTTGCCCCCCTCACCCACACCCAATTTAAAACATTTTCCATATTGATTTTTCTCAACACTTAATACTCCAGGAGTGCTTGTGAACAAACAGGAAATGTGAACATTGATTTTGCAAGTTATTGGAAGATTTACACAAAATAGCTTCTCTTGAAATTCAGCACCTGGTTTGATCACTTCACTAATTACCATCCACTACAGGGGAAGGCCAAGGCCTGTAGCCTAGGCAGCCAGCTTCCAGAATGACACAGTTACAGAATAAGACAAGTGTTTAGTAGAGACAAACCCTAGGAGAGAAACCTAAGAAGTCATGTGCTTATCCAAACAGGCGGCCACAGTTGGAAGAAATCCCCTTGAGTCACTTTAGGCTTCATTAGCACATGAAAATGGAGGTAATTGGACATTCCTTCAGCCTTCCATCAAGTGCCCAAATCAATCATTCATGGAAATTAAGTTTTGATAAGAGGTGTTTAAACACTGTCAGATACTTCTTGAATGTGTCATTCTTTCCATCTTAAGTAGATTCCAGCCATCCCTCCACCATACCAATGCACCCAGATGAATAGGTTTCAAGTGCTTCATCGAACTTACTCTTACTAACTACAGTGGACCAGAAGAAATGGAGCAGAGTTCCTTGTTTTCATAACAAGATTGGTTTGGAGAGGAGGAGGGGGAGTTGTTTACTCTCCCTAACTCCCCCCCCCCCTTTTTTTCTTTTTCTTTTTTTCCTTCCCCCTTAAAAAAAAACAAATACATAATTTTTAATAGTTGTTTTGATAAGCTCATAAGGATACCTTTCAAACTAACCCCCCCAGGGAAAGAGAATTTTATGTTGACAGTATTTTAACTACAACATCAAAATGTATAAAATGGGAGTAAATGTGGGTTTTGATAAATGACACTTAACACTTTAAGACACTTTAATATATTTCAGACAGCATCTCTCCCTAATAAGTGTATCCAGGTTTTGTGTTTTCAAATACTTAAAAACAAAAAAGTCACAGCAGAAACAATAATAATA
This sequence comes from Dipodomys spectabilis, assembly GCF_019054845.1. NCBI lineage: Eukaryota > Metazoa > Chordata > Mammalia > Rodentia > Heteromyidae > Dipodomys > Dipodomys spectabilis. The sequence goes on along the minus strand of NW_024870678.1, from coordinate 711,068 downwards.
CTTAACGGAAAATAGTAAGATTTAAAACAATCTATAACACCCCTCTTTAAGCTAACCTCCCCCCCCCCCCGCCCCCTTTTTCAGATAAGTTCTCTTCTGGATTCTTAAGAAAAATCAACAAAATAAGCTACTACAAAATCACTTGGCTCTTTGGTCCAACTATATTCATTCAGCCTGTAAATATTTGTAGACTCAAGAAGTAACCCAGGATAGGCTCATGACAAATGTCAGTTAGTCTTTTAAACAAGATGAGTCAACAGTAACATTCATTATTACCAAAAATAAAAGAATTCTAAACCAAGAACTCTGATGAAAGATTAACAATTGGGTTTCAATATTTACATTCATTTACATGTTACTGCCCAGCCCCCTTTTCTAACTCTAAGGGCTCCAGACACAGACCCACACATTCCACCACAGAAGCGGGGAGGGTCACTGGGGCAGTCGGCCATGCAGGTTTCTATCTGGTTGCTTACCAAAAAACTTGGTTACAATGAGAGCGTGGAGAGGTCAGGCTGTAGAGAGCCACTACAACTCCTTTCCCTTTCCAGATGGTTTAGCCCCCAGCCCCTTGGGGAACCTTTGATCTATCAGCAAACACACACTCCCATATTTTGTATTCTCAGGTATAGATTTCAGAAAGGGCATGTGGGCCAGAAGGTGGGGGTGGGGGGCATTACCTACATAAACAAAATGACTCTGCAAGACAGTCCATATGTTCTTCACAAGGAAAGGAAACCCTCCTCTACTAGTCACCTCTTCACCAACTCACCACCCACTCTTTCCTTTCAAGAAAGAGACAAACCATTTAAAGCAACAGTGCTGGAAGACTGGCTTCCATCCAATGCCACTCAGCCTTGAGATCCACACTGAGCCAACACTAGACCTGAGGTGAAAATCTATGTTTCTTTCAGGTTCTTCATAATCCAAATAAACCATCTCCCAAACCTGTGGCTTGAGCAAAAGGGACAGGAATAAAATAACAGGCTTTCTTCCCAAGCAGTCAACAGAAATATTTAATTAATTTTGCCTGGAGGAATCCAATCCATATAATAAGAAAATTACAAGAAAAAGGCCAAAAGACACATGATCAACCCCAAGGGAAAAAAAACTGCAGATGCTAAAGGAAATTTTTAATTACAAAAATTTCTAAGGATCATAAGGAAGCAGAGCAAGACAGAGACACAATTCCTATAAAGTAGGATCAAGATGGGAATTAAATGAAATGAGCCAACCAAAGCAGGGCTCACTTGGCACCTAAGAAGCCCGCAGTCTATGGGTGTTTGTGTTGTATTAATAGAGGTGGTGCTTATATAGAAGCCTTTTCTTCATTCTAACTAACCCTTCCCCTTCTTTCCCATCCTCACAGAACTAGGTAAATTATTTCAAAATGTTTTGCCTGTAGGATACATGACACATAGAAGTTCCTATCTGATGACTTTGTGTAGAAAATATTCTGGTTTGTGTTCATTCTGTTGGCATTAATTGCTCCTAATGCCCCCCTTTATTCTGAGAAGTATCCTGTGTTGGATAATAAATGTATGATCATCATGAGTGAATACGCAAGAGAAATCATCTTAAATTAGATGTATATGCACATATATTATATATATGTATTTTCTCCGTAAGTATATCTTGATCTTTTACTAACTTGGATAAGCTAATATCTTTGCACTGAAATAACACATCATCCTGTTAAATGCTATATAGAGAATTGCTTATGCTGTTCCTTTTTCTCTTGACCACACACAGTGAAGAACTCGGCCAAGTAATGTTTGGAACAGAAAAAAAATGTTAAATTGAGAAAAAAAAATCAATCTACAGTGACTACACTTCCTCCAGGTAAGCAGAGAAACATCTGAAAATGAGCCATAAGCCATGGCAGAGAATGAATGAATGCTTTAGTCACCTGTCATTTCTTCTTCCAGTGGATGAAAGCAAAATATTCATAAAATTTTTCATTCAAAATCACATTTGATCAGGACAACACGAAGTATTTTCTACATATGTAATAAGCAAATACAACCTTTTTTAAAATACACAGAAGCCCTAGATATTGCTCTATCTTTTAACATTAAAATTCATTTCTGATATTAGATGCTTTAAGGATGAAAGAATTCAAAATAATTTTGTTAAAAAAACTATGATAACCTGATGTGTGTGTTGGGGGGGGGGTAGGTGCTGGTACTGGGGCTTTAAACTCTGGGTCCAAACACTGTCCTTTACTGATGTTGCCCAAGGCTAGCACTCTACCACTAGAGTCACAGGCAACTTTACCAGACAATCCTATTTTTAATCACTTGTCCAAAATAACACTGTTATCACAGCCAAAGGGATCATTATCTAACCATTTCCCCAGCAGCAAGAGCAAAGTAAATGTTTTTAAGCAATTCTCTGAGAAGTTAAACATTAAATTAAAAAATTAAAACCACACCAAGAACCTTGTGATGACCTGAAGGCATTTTAAGAGCAGCAAAGGTTAGAAGGGCAGCTCTCAAATAGCACCCATTGTTCAACCTCCACTTAGCCACAGAGGAAAAAAAAGAAAGAAAAGAAGAGATTACCTGGGCCTACCTCCACATCTCAGCGGAAAGGCCACTTAAGAAAACAAAAACCTTCATTTTTATGCCACCCAACACTTTGGAGCTTAGTCAGACTTCATTGTTTTTTTGAAATGGAATTAACTTCATGCAACAAAATTCAGGACAGCCAAAGGCAACAGCAAACTTTGAAGTTTGGTATCAACTATGTAATACATTTCAATGAAGCTCTAAAAGTAAGTAGAAGAAATATTCAATGTTTTCAGCTTGAAATTCCATGGAAAGTTAATTTGTAGATGTTAACATCCAAACATAATGCTTCTCCCACTTAGTATAAGAAAGAACACTCATCCTAAAATCCATATGGCAGAGCAAAAGAACAAGAAAAACCAAGGTGGATTTTTTTTTTGGGGTCCAGTTGTGGGGCCTGAACTCTGGGCCTGGGCACTGTCCCTCAGTTCTTCAGCTCAAGGCTAGCGCTCTACCACTTGAGCCACAGCACCACTTCCGGCTTTTTTCTTTTTGTTTATGTGGTGCTGAGGAATCGAACCCAGGGCCTCAGGCATGCAAAGGCAAGTGCTCTACCACTGAGCCACCTTCCTAGCCCCCCAAGGTGGATTTTTGAGAGCAGCTCAACAGTGCTTGCTTTTGGTTTGATTCCCCAGTATTACAAAAAAAAGAAAAGAAAAGAAGAAAGACCAAGATAATTTTTAAAGAACATAATTGGGGAATTATGTCTTTACCAAATATCATGACATAAAATAATTTATTCCACTGTACTGGTACAAGAATAGATGAATAAACTAAGGAAAAGTCATGAATAAGTATATCTATATAGCTATATATATGTGTGTGCATGTGTATATGTATATACATATGTGTGTATATACATATGTATATATATATAAATAATATAAAAATGACCTGTGACAGAGGTGCCATTTTCTTAAAGTAAGGAAAGGCTAGATTATTCATAAATGGTGTCTAAATATCCATTTGGAAGGAAAAAGTAACTTCTTCTAATAAACATACAAAAACATTTTAGACAAATTAAGGTCAAATTAATGCATTTCACTACATTTAAACTAAAATTCAGACTTTGTAAAGGACACCATGAACAATGTAAAGGTAAGCCACAAATTAGGAAAATACTTTTACAGCAAACAAAAGAATTAGCATCCAGAGAAACACAGAACCAGTCATCAAAATGAAGCCCTCAACATAAAAAGCAAGCAAAGGACAAGGACAAGCATTTTGCCAATGAAGAAGCTCCAATGTCCAGCAAACATTAATACAACCTTAAACATGATGAGCCACCATTTGTATACATACCAAAAGTAGGAAGATAGTTGAAGGTCTGACTGTGTTGGTGACAATACATTCTCAACATGAAATCATGTACTAGAGTAGTGTAAACTGGTGAAGAGCACTTTGAAGAACAATTTGGTGATATTTATCATATTCATTGAAAATAAGCATGTTCTATGACCCCCAATTCCATTTCTGTGTAGTTAGTACTTTAAAGAGATAATTATGCTTTTGCGTAAGGAGACATTATCAGAAATCTGCAGCAACCTCATTTGACTTAATAAATATTACAAGATGATGCTATCTATCAATGGATACTGTAATACTGGCAATGGGATGGACCAGCGCAATATATATTATCACAGATATTATGTCAGAGAAACATAATATTTCGTATGAAAGAACACAAGCATACAGTATAATGCTACTTGTCAGAGATTTTAATAAGTCCTCAAATACTATAAATACACATTAATGTTACAAAAGTCATTAAATCCATGTATAGAGATAACTGGGGAGAATCCAGGCACCTTGCAGCCTCACACCTATAATCCTAGCTTAGGAGGCCGAGATCTGAGGATCAAGGTTTGCCAAAAATTCATATGGAACAATAAAAGACCCCGAATAGCAAAAATGCTCTTCAACGGAAAGAACACTGCTGGAGGAATATCAATACCAAATTTCAAACTCTACTATAAAGCCATAGTAATCAAAACAGCTTGGTACTGGCACAAGAACAGACCTCAGGACCAATGGAATAGAATTGAAAACCCAGAAATGAACCTACAGACCTATAGCCATCTAATCTTTGATAAGGGAGCTAAAAAAATAGAGAGGATCAAGGTTTGTAACCAGCCTGGGCAGACATATCCATGAAACTCTTATCTCCAATTAAACCAGCAAAAAGCTTGAATGTCAGAGTGCCTGTCTTGTGAAGTAAAAGTTAATCAAGAGCTCAAGGTCCTGAGTTTAAATGATAGTAAAGGTAAAAAAACAAAACAAAAAATAACTACTGAGGAAGGAAGGAAAAAGAGGTAAAACAGAATATGTAGAATGCTGTAACATAAACCATGGATGGACATAATTTTAAAATTTGAGGCAAAGATGGCTTTGATGTGTCTTGGAGATGACTAGATCTTCGAAGTGTATTGGGCATTTTGGTTGTATTATTCTTGTATTTCTTTGGTATAGTTGAAATGTATATATTTTATATTTCTTTAACTATAATGCTGAAGCTTCTAAATTTAAGTTGGATTTTTTTCCCCTCAAAATATATACAATCTCAGCATAATCCTATGTCAGGAAATGGAGGCTCCAGTTAAATAACTCCCAGACTTTCATAAGCTTGTTGCCACACACCCATCTAGGTTTGTCTCCATTGCATTGGAGGCCCTGAGCTACATCACTGAGGAAGACCTGATACTGTATAGTTCAGGATACCTGAGAATGACCTCAAGTTCAAGAGGACTGAGGGCAGGGCAAGCAACACACAAGTTCCAGCACATGTAATCCAAGTGTGACTCCAAAGGAGAAGGGTCTATTGCTGAACAGAGGTTTCCTAGCACCTCAGGTCTACACTGGATATCAGGAACACATAACATTATGATGAGCAAAGCTCATCAGAGTTTCAAATCAAGACATGTCAGCTGTGCCTTGGGACATCAATTCTCTGTTCTGAATCACAGTGCTCTACTTGATCACTGATGTCCTAAGGACTAACCAGAAACTTCTAGAACCTGGTTGTCTAGCTCAGTTTAATGTGAACAGAAAGAAGTATGCATCACTTCTGCCTACAAAGTTTGTTCTAATTGATCACATATCTTTTCAAAATCAGACTGAAAAATATATTTGTAGAAAATATATGAATGCGAAACTTCAGCCATGTTGCTTGCAATATGGGAAGATGTATATTAACAAGCCTACCAGAGGTAGGATGGTAAATGAAAAAAGTTACCTTTTGATTGGTGGGTGGGGAGATATTGCTAAGGACAGACTCCAGGGCCTCACTTACACTAGGCAAGCTGTGGATCACTGAGCTACAGCACTAGCCCAAGCAGTTACCCTTGGATGCTAGTTGACTGAGTCTTTAGGCTGACAGAGATCTGAGAAAAACGAATGGAATACTTAGAAATATTGGGAATTAATGTCCCTATTATTTTACTAGGTGAACTGGCTTCTCTGACTCTCAAAATCTTAACAAAGTTAACTGTCAAATATATAGAAAGAAACCAAAGTGGATCCATTGGAGTTAGGAGTTTATTTACAGTCTACATTCATCTTGTAGATGACTTTATGCAAGTACAAAAGGATTCATTACTAAGTGTAGTATTCTAAATAGTTTTGCTCAAATATGTCTCATGTTTCATGTATACTTTTTGGGCTGGGGTCTGGCTAAAGGGGAAGAGAACCTTCAAGGCCCTGAACTCAAAGCCCAGTATCACCAATAATTAATTAATAAACAAATAAATCTTTTTAAAGTACAAACCGGGAAAGAAGGTTAATATTTAACTACTATCTCCCAGCTTGATAGCCAGAGGAGAATACAACACAGATAGTACAAAGTGTGAAATGTTGTCAGGGTAGCAATATTATATTGTGAGAACAAACTTGTTAGAAAGTTATCACCATAAACAGACTCAATTTGCAGTAAGGATACTTAAAACTCAGATTCCAGCTTCTTGCACTTTGTTGGTACACATACAAATGTAAAGTAAAAACCAGGGAAACATACAGTTCTCCAATAGTCACTCTAGCCTAAAATAGTAGCTACCAGCTAGTTTTTTTTTTTAATTCTGCATATATACAATGCCATTTTCCTAAGTGAATTAGTTACAAGACATTGACTTTCAGTTGTCAAGATGTGAATAAACACTGCATGCAGTGATCTTTTCAGCAACAATCCCCATCATTACTTCCAGTCAAAAGAAACAAAATATTTTTCTTCGGCAATAGTAATGTTTAACACATATGCTCTTGTTCATATACTATCCACAGATTGTATTAGAATTCTAGAACCATATTTACAATTTCATTAGGGAAAACCCCACACATTTTTCACTCAGGCAGCTGTTGAAAGACATTCTGCTTGGTGTGCAAAGCTTTCCACTGTATACACAAGCAACTCTGCATACAGAAGTCTTTAAAAGTTACAAGCAAACGGGACTAAAATCTTGAGAGAAAAATCTCCTTCTAATAATTAAAGTATATTATTAAAACATATTAAAATTTAACAGGTAATAATAAATAATATTTTTAAATACATCTTCTGGAAGATCTTATCTAACTATCCATTACAAAACCCAGACATCTCACCTTTTGGTTTCCAGCAATGTCTATTGGTTTATAATGCCTCCAATGATTCCATAATTCACAATTAAAAATGTAAGAAACGCTTCAAAATCCCTTTTATAAATACAGAGAATATATGCTTTTTGAGGATAACCTTTCCTGCTTGCTTCTTAAAAAGGCTGAGAAGTACATTGATATTCAAACTAGAGGTGCTTAGCATCACCATCTCCAACCAGCTATGGAAACCAATCTGAACTGATACCTAAACATAATGAGATCAAGTGAAACTGAGAAGACTCATCAGTGGACCAATGAATGCTCTTGCTTAGAAAAGACTAAAATTGTTCTATCATGTAAGCAAACAGTATAAGAAAAAGAACAAAGGGAAACAATTGTGTGTATAGGTATGTGGGTGGGGAAGTCCTGGGGCTTGAACTCAGGGCCTAGGCACTGCCTCTGAGATTTTTTTTTTTTTTTTTGCTCAAAGTTAGAGTTCTACTACTTGAGCCACAGGCCTACTTCCAGCTTTTTTGTTATTTAATTGGACATAAAGTTTCTCCGACTTTCCTGCACAGGCTAGCTTGGAATCATGACCCTCAAATCTCAAACTCCTGAAGAGCTTGGATTATAGGCTTGAGCCACTAGTAGCTAGGTCATAATGGAAGTTTTAAAGAAACATAAATTAAAAGAATTCTCAGGAAAAGTTATATGACTTATTCCAGTCTTAATTTACTTATTGGTGAGGCTTTTTCATTTGTGACTATTAAGTCCCATACCTTCTGTTTTTCACCACACCACTACAGTGTATGTCCAGCCCCATCTGTTGTTTAAATGACATTACCCACTTGCCTGCTTCTCAGAACTCTAGCAGCCTATAAATTTAAAACTTAGGTACAGAGCACCTAAGTTGAAGGATGCACCCATCCTGACACAGTCAGCCATGTTTGCAAAGCCAGTATTTATTTTCTTGTTCACTTAAATATGACAAACCAAAATTGTGGTGATGTGACTTCCCCAAGCCTGGAAGCAAGTCTATTTGGTGGAAATAATGTTCAGTTTGTCTACAAAATGTAAGATTCTTGTCCTTCTCTATCATGAGAGGACATAATAGCCCTGTCTATTCTTTACAGAGATTGTCATTAGAAAATTAAAAAGTAACTAGGACACAGCTGAAGACTCCAACACATATGGGCTCCCCCAAAGATGAAGATCTGACATTCTTGACATTTACTTCTAAAAATCTGACTTAAAGTAAGAATCAAAACCTATGAAAGGATGATAGTACATTTTCATGGAGGTTAACGTTTGTTCAGAACCAAATAGACTTCAAAATATGGCATACATTGAAATATAGTCTAAACTATCAAGATTTTTTTTTTTTTTTTGGCAAAGGAGGAATTACCTACACATGTCCACTTTTTGCCTCTTCCAAATGCCTGGGCTACAGATAATTTACAATGATAAATGTGCTAGTAGTTTAAAAAGTACAATACTGTAAGAATTAAGACTGGATGCATGGAGGTGCCCCACTCAGTATTTTGGCTTTATGTTGCATACTTCTAGTCAATTTAGAAAAGTCCTATTGTTGTTTAACTGCACTATCCAGAGCCGGTGATTATCACATTTATTTAACATTTATTACAGAGAACTAGAGCTTAATGTTTACATTTCAGAGCTCAGGAAGTTTGGCAACCTTAAATTCAGATTAAATTCTGCATGCTTAAAAAACTGCAGTCAGGTGGACAGAATTTTAAACAAATTGAAAACACTCAAAATTCTGAGAAAACCAGATGTCACCTGATCAGAACCATTTTATGTTTTAAGAGTTCACCCTGCCTTGCTGAGTTTTTCATATCTCTAAATACTTTAAATAACATACTTTCCTAAGATGTTAAAGGAATCAGAATTGGTGAAGTACGTAATGAGAGAGAAGAATTATATTTACTGTAAGCTTGGAAATGGTTCCACTACAAAACTCTGGAACAAATGTTTCCCCATGTTTCTGTACCACAATGTTTAAAACACATCATATTTTAATTTCAGGCCTTATAAACTAAAGATGTCCCCGAAAATTAATTACAACTTATTATTCTGGATCAGAGTTTGTGGCTGACAACATCTGTTAGAAACTTAATTGTTCCTCCTAATTAAAGAACCAAGTCTAGTTGACTGATGAAAAAAAAAACAACAGTCTAATTCAAAGGGAGATGTAATACTGTGAAAATAACCAAATAATTCCCCTCCACAAATATTCTCTCTGGGAAAGGAGGCTTTCAGTGGAAGCAGAGCTGCTCAGTCATCTGTATCATGTATATATATATATATACACACACACATATATATGTATATATATTTATTTCTCCCCACTTACTGGTGTGTGTTTTTGTTTTTCCCTGTTCGGGTACAGCTAAAGACTTAACCATTTGTCCTCCATAACTGTCTTCTAACACTGCTTTACTTCAGCTAGGACAGCGAAGAAAAACACCCAAGTCAAGACTTCTGTTTCCTTCTCTGGTTTTTAAATTTTGATATATGTTTCTACCTACCACAAAAACATTTGAAACTTTAAAGAAGTATTTCTGTAGAAGGTTTCTTTAATAGTAAAAGGGGGGGGGGGGGGGGCTAAGAAAACTCTAGAATTGCCAAGAGTTTATATAGCCAGCCTGGTCGTGTGTGAGTGTGTGTGTGTGTGTGTGTGTGTGTGTGTGTGTAAAAGAGAGACAGACAGACAAAGAGACAGAGACAGAGACAGAGACCCAGGACGTGACAACACTGGGTAAGTGCCCAGAGCTGGCACCTGCCCAACCCTTCTACTGCTTGAGCCTCACCTACAAGCCGGCTGCGAACGGACGGGGGCTGGGGCAGGCCGGGGCTCGTCTCGGACCGTCCCTGGGCGGCTTTGGAGACTGACTCATCGAGGCTCTGGAAGCCGGGCCGAGGGAAGGTGCGCGGCCGCGAGCAGATAAACGCTCGCGCCTCTCCCGGGGTGGGGGTGGGGGTGGGGTGGGGGTGGGGGGGCTCCGCTCAGAGTCCTCCCGTCCTGTCCTCCTGTCGGGGTGGAGGAAGGCGAAGCTCCCGGAGAGGTGCCCGTGTCCCTGGAGCTGGGTGGGCAGCGCGGGCCCCGGCGGGGATGCGCGGAGGAGGCTGGGGCGCGGGGCGCGCCTTGCCCACGCGCGCGAGCAGCCCGAGGCCGGTCGGCTGTCCACCCAGCCATCCCCGCGGCCGCATCTACTTCCACCCCGCCGCGTTTAGGGAGTCGCAGGCAGGACGGATGTCCGTGGACCCGAGCGTGGGTTTTTCTGGAAGCTAAGTGTCGCCACCACGCACTTTCACCCCGGAGTCCTGCGGGACTGGAGATGACACCCAACAGTGACACGCGAAAAGCCATCTCGAAGGCCCTTCTAGACCCCAAGATTCCCGATTCTTCTCAACTCATCCAAGGAGAAACCACGGGGGAACCCCTTTCCCTCTCTCTTTCTTTCTTTTCTTTTTAATGCTGGTGTGACCGACGTGAGGAAGATCGAGGAGCCGGGCCCACGGAGGCCGGGCTGGCGCTCCGGGGGGCGTCTCCGAGCTCGCGGGCTGCCGGCGCCCGCGCGCGCGCGCAGGGTAAGCCGCTTTCAGACGGAGTTGCGCAACGGAGGCGCGTGCGGCCGCGTCGACCGCCGCGAGCGCGGCATTCACTCCAGAACGGGCTTCTCGCGCCAAGAGACCCCGGGGCTGAGCCCCATCCCGCTTCGGCTCCTTACCTCGACCTCCCCTTCTCGCCTCCGATGGCGTTCCCCGCGCTCCCCTTCACTCCGATCCGCGCCCCCGGACGCCACAGCCGGGAACCCCATCCCCACCACCGTCCCGGCTCCTTCCACACTCCCCGGCGGCGCGGCTCGGACGTGATGGCGACGGGGGGAAAGAGACTCGATGTGCCTAGCCCGCGTCCAACCCGCCTGGACGCTCTCGTGTCACCGCTCAAAACAAAACAAAACACACACACACACAACGAGGGCCGGGGGGAAAGTTACCGTTCCCAAACCAGATGTGCCTGCCTGGACGTTTCGTTCACCCTCACGAAAGGCCGGCCACGGACATGTAGTCTTCGAACAAACCGTTTTTCTTAAGATCCCGTTGATTTTCGTGTGTGTGTGTGTGTGTGTGTGTGTGTGTTTAAAATACAAAATAATGAATATCAGAGGCGGGATGAATTTACAGAGGAAGCAATAGCAGCGTCTCTAATCTCCCCCTTTTCACTATCCTAACCTTGAACGTCCGTACCTCCATTATTCTCCACACTAAAATTTCAGTGCAAATAATACCCTCACCCCCCCCCCCACCTCCACCTCTCCGTCTTGATTCTTTCCTAAAAATAACAAAAGTAATGTGAAAGACCTTCCAAAGTCCTATTCCTCATGGCGGTCGCAGCGGTCTACCTGCGCAGCTCCTGGAGACCTGGCCAGGCAGGAAAGCCAGCCACCTTCCAAATGACACCTTCTCGGCGGGGGCCCGGATAATCTCAGAAAACAAGCAAACTTCAATGAATGCAAACTAAGCTTTCCTGAGAAGAAACGTCAAGGCAGCTACAATCAGGCTCTGGTTACACAAACATACCTTGGGGCAGGTTGGAGTGTGAGGAGGGATTTGGGGAGTGGGAGTTGCTTACCCAGAGGTGGCTTAAACCATTCCTATTGTTATCTCGTGCAGAAAAGCTAGCTTTTGTTTCCTGGTGGATCTTGGGAGCCAAAACTGAGATGCCACCGTTAAGTCTCCCAGAAGTCTTTGAAAGAGCAAACTCTAATGTCAAGATAGGACTTCAGCTCCTTTAAATTCAGCATTAAGACTACAGAGGCTAAGTAAAAATTAAAACAAAGAAGATCTAAAATCATTTAGAAATATCGTGAGAGGGCTGACTTCAACAGCTACCTACCAGCCTTGATTTTTAAATAGTCAGTTCTGTTCACAGGCCCCACTTGCCGAACCGGGAAAAGTGGCCACAGCCATATCAACTAGGTGGTGTCTTGGGGACCAGAGGTTTCAAACCCACACCAACTATTACTTTGCTTTTCTGCTTTGGAAGGAAGTTGGGGGGGAGGGTGCAGCCCCTCTCCAGCAAACAAAGCAAAGGGAACAGAGGCCCCAGAGTACTGTAAACATCGAAAAAGAAAAAAAAAAGCCCAGTCAGGCAGGTAGTACCTTAAGGATGTAGCTCAATGGTAGTGTTTTAGCATGCACAAGGCCATAGCTAGGTTCTATAAAAGGAGAATCAAAGAAGGAGGTGAAGGAAGAGAAAGAAGAGGAGGAGGAAGAGGAGGAGGTGGAGGAGGAAGAGGAGGAGGAGGAGGAGGAGGAGGAAGAAGAAGAAGAAGAAGAAGAAGAAGAAGAAGAAGAAGAAGAAGAAGAAGAAGAAGAAGAAGAAGAAGAAGAAGAAGAAGAAGAAAGCTTGCACTTTTACAAGCTTTTTAAATTGGGTATTAGTAAAGTTAGATATGGAAAAAAAATACATCTCCATAATCTCTATTGGGTAACTGATATTTACTATGTCTTCACTTAGGTAAGACCCCAATCGCGGTGGGAAGGACGTTGCAGTGGATGTAAATGGTTGTATGTTGCCCAGGAGCCTTCGAGCTAAGGGATGATCATCTATGTCAAAGTGCACAGGCTAGGGGGGACCTGCAGCGCAGGAAAGTGCAAAGGCCCAGAGCCCTTAGCATTCAGGTAGCACCAGTGTCCCAAAACCGCTTTTCTGGGAAGCAGCGGAGCTTCGCAGGCCCAGGCGGCGCGCGGTGCGGGGGGGGGAAGAGGACGGCTGGGATTGGGCGGCGCGGCATCACGTGACCCGACGCTCGCGCCCCGCCCCTGCCCCGCCCCGGCGCGCGCGCGGCGGAGCCGCCTCTGCGGGCGGTGCGCCCCGCTTTCACTTTCTGACAAGTGGGGTTCGCACCTGAGCGCTAAGGGTCTCCCGTCAGGGTTTTGAGGGGATCAGTAGCAAATAAGAACATTCCTAGAGAACTAAGAGCTCCCGATGTTTACGGTGGAGGGTGGGGAGTCCGGAGGCACGCGTGGGAAGGACCCGGGCGGGACCCCGTGTGGTCGGTCCCCAGCTCTAGGGTAGAACCGAGCCAGCGAGGCTGCACCCCGGGGCGTCCCTGGTTTATTCGGGTGGCCCAAGCGAAGGGTCTGAAGCTGGCTGGGCTTGCAGCCAACCTGGGAACCAGCAGGGTTTGGGACGGTGGCCCTCGCCCACCTCCAGCGCCTGGGTGACCTGACTCGCGTTCCTTCAGCAAAAGTGCCCAGAACGGGCATGCTCGGGGAGCGCAGGGCCGGGTGGGGCCGGGTGCGCCCCGAAGGCACCTCACTGTTTCTATAGCCTCGTGATCATTGCGGCCACTGGATTTCCACCTTTACAAAAAACTCAGCTCTTCCCGGTTATTCATTTGTTCTTTTATTTACACAACGAAGGTATTTTACAAATTTCCTGGTGTCTGACCCTGGCTCTGGGTCACAGGAATCACAACAGCAAACTTTCTTTTCTTTCTTTCTTTCCTTCCTTCCTTCCTTCCTTTCTCTCTCTCTCTTTCTTCTCTTTTTCTTTCTCCTTCCTTCCTTCCCTCCTTCCTTCCCATATGCAGGTGGGGTTCATCTGTAGCAAGCCAGGGCAGGTTGCAACAAATGATTGGATTATAGAAAGAAAAAGAATTTGTTTTTCCTCCTTTAAAAGGATGCTACCTCTTCATAGCAAAGTGGTTTTAAGTTGCTCAATTGCCTAAACTCTCTTGTTGGTTAGTTGTTTCCTTCTTAATATATGCTTTAAAGGAGCAGAAGGAAACCTGGTGAACTTGGTTCGCCTAACATGGTTTCTTACTAAATTATAAATATCTATAAATTATAAATAAAATAAATTATAATAAAATAAATGCTCAATAAATTATTTTTGCAATGCCATTTCCTGCTACTTGTAGTTTTAAGTGACAGGATAATATGTTCCTCCTTGCATGCATTCTTTTTATGTAAAGGTTTGATTAGGGAGAAAGAAAAGCTCATAAAGCAATTTGCTTCAATCATGTGTTGTGATAGTAATTTCCACTAACTAATTACATATTATTTTGAAAGCATTTCCTCAAATTTGTTTTGAATATATAATATTGCCTTTGAATTTCTTTAACTTCTCCCATATACTTTGACAAAATGAAAGGGTATGGTTTTATGCCAGTAGTTATTTCACAACCAAACATGATAACTTCAGAAGGGAAGAGATTATTATTTTCTCTGGGAAGTTAGCTGAAAGTCTATGATAAAGTGAAGTTTAGAGTAAGAACGAATTAAATATTTGTTTTAAATGACATTCTTTTTGCCATCTGGGGAAAAGAATCGTACAGAGCAGATACATAGAAATTTAAAGACATTGTTATGGTTGAATCTCTGTTTTTGGAAACGTATATGAATGTTTGAAATGAAAGTTGTTTTCCCTATAAAATTAGCAAAATTATTGTTTGGTGGAAAAGACCATCTGAGGCTAGAACATAGCTCAATTATAGAGTAGGGCCCTGAGGTCAGTTCCTAGCACCACAGGAAGAGGAAGAGGGAGGAAGAGACATAGGAATGGGGGTGGTGTGAGGTTATGAATGCTCTAAACCTCTTTCCCGGAACTCCAAATTCTTTCTTCCACAAATGACATAAACTACTCATCACCTACTCCCCTTAAGCCTTGTAGCTAGTCCTCACTCCACTTAACTTCTCATCTACCTATACTGCAAACCTCCTTGAGTACTTCTTCCTCTATGTGGTCAATTACCCCGGGGTGTGTTGCTCACACCTTTAATCCTAGCTACACGTGTGACTGAGATCTGAGGATGGAGGTTCAAAGCTAGTCTAGGCAGGAAAGTTAGCTCTTGTCTTTTATTAATCACTAAAAAGCTGGTAGTGGAGATGTGGCTCAAATGGTAGATCACCAGCCTTGAATGAAAAAGCCAAGACTGTGTGCCCAAGCCAAGAGTTCAAGCCCCACCAGCACCAAACAATAACAAAAGTTCTCATTTAACCTAATTACACCTCACATATATCCTTTCCCTTCTCATTCCTGCTGGTTTCCACTGGGTCTTCCTCAACTTGCTGCCTAGCTCACTTGCTGAAACAGCTTCTACAGGGTAAGGCTCTGCCATTCTCATTCCTTTCCAGTCCTTTCCTTGAGTGATTTATCTAAAAAGCAGATCAGGCATGCCAGTCATCTTTAGAGGCGTCCCCTTTCTTACCAGATAAAAATCTGAGCTTTTCACCACAGCATTCAAAGCCTCTTTAGTTCTCTTCTGGTTCATCTCTTCTACTTCCTGTCCTGATGGCATTCCAGCCAGGCTTCGTTCATTCAACCACTGTGTGCCATCCACTGTCCTGGGTACTTGGTATACTCAAGAAACAGCACCACTGTCCCTTGCTCTCAAGTTCATGTAGGTTCTAAGGGACTATCAGCACATACAAGACAATAAATTATTAAGCACATTTTATAGGATATAAAAGGGGTAATTTTAGAAGAATCGGGGCCAGCTTTATGAAAAAGATGATATTTGAGCAAGGAGATGGCGCAAGGTGAGCAATGAATTTTGTGCATAAATAGGAAAAACATGTAGGTCCAAGGTACCCAGTATCCAACCTTGAGATGAGAGAGTGAACTTACCGTATCAGGGACAGAGAGTGGGAGGAATATGCATTGAGTGTCCTTAATCCAAAAGCTGAAGAACTCTAAAATACAAAACTTTTTTTTTTTGCATTGATAGGAGTTGAACTCAGAGACTTTCACTTGCTAGGCAAACACTCTACCACTTGAGCTAGGCCTCTAGTCCCTAAAGCTTTAAAAGTGGTAACATAAGGCCACAAGTGGAAAATTTTGCATTTGACCATATGTGATTGGTCATTTAGTGTAGCCACACTAAAAGTATTGTACAAAATCACCTTCAACCTATGTTAGGTGCATATAAAATATCAGTGAATTTTGTCTTTAATTTTGGTTCCATCCTCAAGATATTTCATTATGTGTATGCATTTATATCAAATCTAAAATTGTCCTAAATCTAACACTTCTGGTCTTGTCCTAGATAAAGGATATTCTACTTGTAGTAGGAATGAGGGCAGAGAGAAAATGGGGTATGAATGTGTGTCTGGAGGGGCTCATGTTGTATTAAATGGAAAGTCCATTACTTATCACATTCTCCTCCATAAGCCATTGTGTTCAGATCTTGTGCCTTTAATCACATGCTGCTTTCTATTTGAAGCAGCCCTATTGCTGCTTTGTGACTCTGGTGTTTGTGTTTGCCATATTTCTAAGAGACTCAAGTCTTTTTTTTTGGGGGGGGGGGGTCAGGTCATGGGGCCTGAACTCTGGGCCTGGGTGCTGTCCCTCAGCTCTTCAGCTCAAGGCTAGCACTCTACCACTTGAGCCACAGCACTACTTCCGGCTTTTTTTCTTTTTGCTTATGTGGTGCTGAGGAATCAAACCCAGGGCCTCATGCATGCAAGGCAAGTGCTCTACCACTGAGCCACCTTCCCAGCCCCAAGACTCAAGTATTGAGGAAGGGTTTGGGTTTATTCAAACTTTACATTTCCAGTACCCATAGCAGACCGATAAACATTTGGTGGACAAATGTGGAATGCCTTCAGATGTCAGATGTTCTATTTAAGTACCAAGTCAATGCTGGGGGAGGAACTTTATTTTACAGAAGAAGAAATAAGATTCAGTGAAGTTAAGCAATTGATCTGAAGTCACCCAATTAGAGCTAGGTCTCAACCTCAGATATTATGCCTTTCACTACACTATTGTCTTCACTTTTTCATTTTTGGTAGAACCAGGGTATGAACTCAGGCCCATGTGATTGCTGGGCAAAGACTCTATGACTTGAGCCATACCCCCAGCCCTTTGTGTTTCTGTTTATTTTACATAGTCTTGTGCTTTTGCCTGGTAGCCTCCCTGGCCACTTCCCAGAAGCTGAATGGAAGCCTTGTGCCAATCCTCCATTCTCCCCATCCCTTGCACTCATTACTCTTGAGGCTTTCTCCTTAGATTGAGTGAAAGAGGTACAGGGGCTGTAGCTCTCCTTTTGTTTCTTATACTTGACTTCTTTGTGGCAAAGACAAAAACCAAACCAAACATCTCACTTAACTATTCTAGTAGATCTATTGATTAATTCATTAAATACTTCATAAGTATTTATTGAATATCAAAATAGGTTTTTATTTTGGCAGTACTGGGGCTTGATCTCAGGGCTTTGCATTTCTGAAGTTCTCTGTCACTTGTCATTTAAATTCTCTTGTCACTTGTCATTTAAGAAGTTCTCTGTCACTTGAAGCAAGCCTCAAGCCCCTAAAGGAATCTTGCTATATCTCTGTATTATTCTCCTCCCCCTTCCAACTCTGGCTAGTATTAGTGCTCCTCCTTGTCCCGGGGGGGGGGGGGGGGGTAGGACATGATTATAGTTTTCATGTATAAAATCTGAAGCATAATTTTGTAATGCCTTGTTTTTAGTTTTTTATTTGATATGTTATTTGATCTATTTATTTGAAATGAGTTTATGAAATTGTGTCTGTTTCCAAAGTAAGAAAGAAAATTTCCAAACTATGAAATCTGAGCGCTTATTCAAATTACTTTGTTTCATTGGAATTTAGTGAATTGGAATTGATATTGCACCATTGGCTGGAGTTGTTATAGAAGAGAATTTTTTTCAACAAAATCATGCTGATAGGAATGAAATTTAATGTTTGTTCACATTTAATTACTGTTTAATAGAAGAAACAATTTAGGAAAACATGAAGGTGGTTAGACCCAGACAGGAAGAAGTCAGACAGGGAAACTGGAAGAGCCATATGCAGAAAGTAGCAGTTTAGTACTTTTGAGTTGGTAGAAAATTAATAGGTTGATCTCTACAGATTCCCTCATTTTCAAGTGAGGCTATTGTATTTGCTACCATAATAACTCTAATATATGACTTGATTTTCAAAATTAAAAATTGAAGGATGAAAACAGTTACTCAGACAGCTTGAAACGGGTGGTGGTGGTAGTTGTGGCAACTGAGCAGTTGTTTTTAATAAGAAAATGACTGAGAAGATCAAAGAAGAGTGAGGACCAGGATGTGGGAGTGAGTTCTCTTTATTGTAAATGGCTCTGTAGGGAGGTGAGGGATGGAGATTAGACATGATGAAGACCTTTCCTTTGGCTTTCTCTGATGTAGCCATGGTTGATGAGAGGTCCTCTGGATGAATGTCAAAGAAAAGACATGGTTAAATGGGTAATAAAAGAAATCAATGGCCCATAAATACTAAGTGTTTTAAGTTTAAAATTTCCCTTACTCAAAAAAAGAAGTTTAGCTATTGTAGTTATCCTTTACAGCTTGTAAAACACAAGTATACCTCATGGAGGGAGTCCAGCAAGGCTTGGTTGCAGAAGGAGATAGTACTGTGAGAACTCAAACACTCCTGGCAAATATAAGCTTTCAGGTTTTAAAAAGTGCCCCAGAAGAGGAGAAAATATGCTGTGGGGGAAAAAGCCATAAAATACTTTTTTTTTTTTAAGAACAAAAGACAGGAAATTTAAAAAAAATTTTTTTTCCCTTCCCAATATTGTTGCATTTTCTCCATCTGGTGAAATCAAACAAGGCAGATATGGTATTCTCCACCATTAAACAAAGCACCATTCTCCTCCTCTTCTTTCTCCTGTTTTTCCCCACTCCTCTTCCTCTTCCTCCCCTCCTCTTCCCTGCTTCTCATTCTTCTGTAGCAACAGCAGACCAGAAAGACTGGTCCCTTGGAAACCAGTAAGTGTGGCACTATATCCCATACCCCCACCCCAAACAGCACATGTCTTGCTTCTCTGAAGCCCTCAAATATTTTTGGCTTTTAAACATAGACACTTTTTGGTTAATGGAATTACAAAATTACAGAACTGTCATCATTGCGTCTAAAGAAACCTCCATTTGCTAACTTCCTTCCAGAACTTTTTTTTTTTTTTTTTTTGGTCCTAATTACATTTTTGTTGGTGGTTTAAGAGGACAGAACAACCCAAGGGAATGATTTCATTCTAATTGCATCTTTCCTTTCCCAGGAGGTCTGTGTCTTTCATATCTAACCAAACTCACTTGATCCCTTTAATGAACTCTTGTCCACTTGTTACTAAGGGGTTGGAGGGAAGCTACCCCATCAGGCCCTGTGTAACTGATTGGAAGATACTCCAACAGGCCCTGTGAAATTGATTGAATGAGTACAGGTTTTTTCTTTTCTTTCTTTCCTCCTTTTTTTTTTTTTTTTTGGTCAATTGTGGGGCCTGAACTCTGGGCCCGGGCGCTGTCCCTCAGCTTTTCAGCTCAAGGCTAACACCCTACCACTTGAGCCACAGAGCCACTTCTGGTATTTTTCTGCTTAGGTAGTGCTGAGGAATCGAACCCAGGGCTCATGCATGCAAGGCAAGCGCTCTACCACTAAGCCACCTTCTCAGCCCCATAGTACACGTTTTTTTCTTGCAGAGT
Source organism: Dipodomys spectabilis (assembly GCF_019054845.1). Taxonomy (NCBI): domain Eukaryota; kingdom Metazoa; phylum Chordata; class Mammalia; order Rodentia; family Heteromyidae; genus Dipodomys; species Dipodomys spectabilis. The sequence goes on along the minus strand of NW_024870678.1, from coordinate 691,438 downwards.
TCACCCAGGTCTTGTCTTGTCTCCTTTACAGCCAGATACATTGCTTATCCAGGACCCACGTGTGACAGAGGAGCTGTGTGTGAAAAAGTGATGGTGGTGGTGAGCTGTTTGTGGAACCCCGAATATGTATCCCAATAGTGTTGCGTGTCTTTGAGCTAGGACCCACAGCTTCTACCCACTTTTGAAGAGGGTAGGAGGAGTAAAAGGTTAAGAATCACTGCCTATAGTAACTGCCCCACTTGGGCTCTCTCCAGCCTGGGTTGCTGGAACGAATTGAAATTTTGACCTTAAGAATTTCTACAGGTAGAAACTCAGGCTTTCAGATCTTCTGAATGAACATTATTCTTTTTTTTCTCTCAGCTTTCAGCAATCCTAGCTACTTCTCAGGCATTATACAAAGAAGTATTATTAACAAATAAAACTAATTAAGCTGGATGAAACATTGTTACAAATAGGGGTTGGGAGAGATGGGAGAGAATGATGAAAGGGGTCATTGATCAAGATGCATTGTACTCCAACTGACAAGGTACAATGAAATCTCTTTGTGTAACTACTTAATAACAATAAGACTATAATAATAATACTAATAAAAAAATTCTCCAGTAATGTGAGGTGTCCTTACATAACTCTGACCTCTGGGATGGGCCCCTGTGCCCTACTTCTAGCTGACCCTCCCTGCACCCTCTCCTGGGCGGTTCAGTCCAGATGCAGTCTTCCTTGTGTGGTTTGTCTGCAGGAACCTCGAGTTCTCTGATAGCCAGAAACGTAGTGGAGGGCCAAGGGAAGGAATATTTCCTTTTATAAACGTGACTGAAGCCAGGATACATTTCCAGGCGCAAGACCCCGCACAGGGACAGCAGTGAAGCCCTAGTCTCCTCTGGGACAGTGACCTAGGGAAAGAAGAAGCTGGGACTGAAGCCCCAAGCTCCACCTGCCCGTGGGGTGCCCGCTGGGCAGGGCGAGATGGGGGGTGCAACCCTTCTGCTTTTCTATCTGGGTCCCTTCCCTTAGGGGCAAGATGATTGCTCCGGCCTGGGGCTCTCTGCATCAAGACCCTCTCCTCCTCCCTGTTCCATGGGACTATGTGCACCTAGCAACCCCCTTCCCCCAGGTCTCTGTTGCCAGCTCTGCCTTCACCCTTTAGGTGAATTCCTGACATCACCAGCCTTAAGCCTGACCTGTGTCCTATATGCCATCCCTCTCAATTTCACTTGTCTAAAGTTTCGTCCTTCTGAACACAGCATTCTTCCATTGAGATGGTCCGTGGAACTAGACGTCTAGACACCTTAACTCACACTCCAACCTCAGCCTGCTAGAGAGCGCTGGTGCCACTGCTGGGCCCCACCACTGCTGGGCCCCACCACCATCCTCTCCCCCACTCTCTTCAGCTGGGAGGGATCCTGTTTAGTAAGGAGCCGAAGAAACTTAGTAATTCCCCTTTCCGAATAAAACCCAAGTCCTTCCAAGTCTCTACGTCTGAGTGGTCGCTCCCTCTCTCGCCCCATTCCACTGCTTATTGCTATGTCTCTCTACTTGACGGCCTCAAAACCCCTCTGTTTTGGTTTTTCAGCAAGTCTCCTTGTTTGAAGTACTGTATCCCATTCCCCTCTACCTATATTGACCTTCTTGTTTTTCAGCTTTTGGGGCTCTCCACCTGCTGTTTCCTCTGACTCACACCGTTCCTTCAGCTCTTCGTCCAATTACTGTCTTCTGGGTGAGGCTTTCCTCTAAGAAAGTGAACTTGTCTCTGGGCCTGGGCACTGTCCCTCAGCTCTTCAGCTCAAGGTTAACACCCTACCACTTGAGCCATAGAGCCACTTCTGGCTTTTTCTGCTTAGGTGGTCCTGGCAATTGAACCCAGGGCCTCATGCATGCAAGGCAAGCACTCTACCACTGAGCCACCTTCCCAGCCTCAAGAAGTAATCTCATTTTGTCTATTGGCTAACAATGTTTCATCTAGCTTCCTTAGTTTTGTTTGTTAATGATACTTTTTTTTTTTTTTTTTTGTCAGTCATGGGGCTTGAACTCTGGGCCTGAGTGCTGTCCCTCAGCTCTTCAGCTCAAGGCGAGCACTCTACCACTTGAGCTACAGTGCCACTTCCAGTTTTTCTGGTGGCTTATTGGAGATTGGAGTCTCACAGTCTTTTCTGCCCAGGCTGGCTTTGAACCATGATCCTCAGATCTCAGCCTCCTGAGTAGAAAGGATTATAGGCGTGAGCCACCAGTGCCCAACAATGATACTTCTTTGTATAGTGACTGAGAAGTTGCTAGGATTGCTGAAAGCTGAGAGAAAACAGAATAATGTTCATTCAGGATCCCTCCAACAGAATAATGTTTACTTGGCTTGTGTCTGTGTCAGCCAGCTACCATCTCACCTCATTCTTTCCAGAGAAAGGAGGAAGAGGAAGTTAAATTCCTTGGAGGAATGTGAGTGAGCTATCCCCTTTAGAACTATATCAGGGAAATACTTGTCCCCCTCTTCCTCCCTGTTTCCATTTCTACTTCTCCCTTCTTTGGTTTAAACAGCAGAAACAAATTCTCACAGTTCAGGAGAGTGGAAGTCCAGCATCAATATGTTTTCTTTCTCCTGAGGCTTCTCTGGTTTGAAGATGGCAACTGGCTTGATGTGTTCTTATGTGTTTTTTCCTTTGTACAAACTCTTCAGGTTTTTTTTTTTTTTTAATTTCTTTTTCCTTTTTTCTTTTATGCTGGTCTTAGGACTTGAACTCAGGGTCTAGGTGCTGTCCATGAACTTTTTGACTGAAGGCTAGTGCTCTACCATTTTGACTCCACTTATGTAGTGTTTTCTAGTTAATTGGAGAGAAGTCTCATAGACTTTCCTGTTGTGGGCTGGCTTTGAACCATGATTCTTAGATCTCAGCCTCCTAAGTAGCTAGGGGAATTTCTAGGGGAATTTCTTTGGAGAGCTAAAATGATGTGGGAGAAGATGACACTTGGCCCAAACTTCCACAGGTAGGAAGTGGTGCTGGAAGTACCAGTACTGGGCTTCCCTTTAGCTAGCTATCCAGCCTCCTTCATGCCAGATCTCCCTAGAGAGAATTCATATAAAATGATAACATGGTGTGTGTGAATGTGTGTGTATGTGTGTGTGTGTGTGTGTGTGTGTGTGTGAGAGAGAGAGAGAGAGAGAGAGAATGAGAATACAGAATAAAGTTCCTGTCCCCCCACCCAACCCACTGTGCAGCTGGAGATTGGGGTCCCTGCCCCCGCCCCCACCCGGGGACTCAGGACAACTACCCCAACTTCCCTGAGTGACAACTTTTAAACAAACAGAACCAACGATGGCAGTAAAGGATTTCATTGCATGGAGTACCAGATTCATAGGAACTTTTGGTCATTTTGTTGTTGTTTTAGTTCCTGTGGGTTAAAGGGATTCTTAAAAGCCTAACTTCTCATCCTCTAAGCTCTTAGGGAAAATTGTAGTGAAAAATACCCACAAACTCTACTAATTCTCATCCTGAGGGGTCATTGGAAAGAATTTGTTTACCCATTACCCCCAAATAGAATAATGTGAGAAATAATAGGGTCAAGTCCTATAGCAAGTGTGTTTAAAATAGCAAATTAGGATTCACTTGAATCTATCTAAAAAATATCATAATTTGTCTATGCACAAGTTGTTTCTGAACCAATTATTTCTTCAGTTTTCTTCTCCAGGCACGTTAAGTAATTATGGACTCATGAAAACAAAATAAGAAAGTCCAATTGATTTGTGTTTTGTTTTTCTTCCCTTAATGAATTGGTTACTCTTAGTTGTTTTTAGTTTTGTTTTGTTTGGTGCTGGTCCTGTTGCTTGAACTTGTGGCCTAAGTGCTGCTCTTTTTTTTTTTTTTTGGTCAAGGTTGTGTTCTACCCTTTGAACCAGTTTTTTTTTTTTTGGTGATTATTGAATTGCAATCCTCAGATCTCAGACTCTTGAGTAGTTAAGATGACATACCTCAGCCACCAGCACCAGGCCACTGATTTTTTTTTTCTTTGCAGGGGGAGGTTTATTTTAGCGTGGATTTTGGAGTAAGAAGTAATTGGGATATTTGGCAACATTATGGTAAAATCTAATACTCTGCTGAGGATGGAGAGGAGATGTTAATTCTGTTCCTTCCTCCATTACTCACCACTTGATGTGGCCTCTGACAATTTCCCTCACTGTCCTGGGCCTCAGGTATTCCACATCAGTAACCCCAGGATCATCTAGCCATCTACCTGCCTCCTCAGGGGTGTTGTAAGGGTTAATGAGATCCTTGGTGAGTGCTTTGATTTAAGGATGAATGGACCTGTACAATAAAACACCATTACCTCTCAGATTCATCTTTGATTCATTGGAATAAATAGGCCTTCTCTTTAGTAACTCTCTTCCCGTTAACTGTCCAAAATTAAGTTGTTTTGGTTTTAAAAGTCTTTGTTAGAACATTCCATAGCTTAACATTCCATAGCTTAAAATCTTCCACAACTTATATGACCAAATATTGAATATGTAATTTTTATTATTCTGTTACTCAGTTTATTTATTCTACAAGTGTTTAATTAAAATATACTTTATTTTCTGGAGGCATTCAAGAGGTGTAGCAGAGTCCTTACAAAGAGCTATGTTAGGTACCTCCAGTCTTGCAAGGTGTTACAGAGCCTTGGGTACCATTTTATTCCATCTCATAAAAACTCATGCATGCAGATCATTGTCATTAGCCTGTGTGTAGACACAAGTTGAAGCATTTCCATGGAATTCAGTGAGCAAAGTATTAGAGATTCTGAGTCAGGAAGTAACATCACCATAGCAGTGGAGATTTGTGAGGTCACTTGCAACAGTAAGAAGCTACTTGTCTGAAACCCTGTGATAGGAATTTATGCTCACCATTTTATTTTTCTAGAAGAAAAGGTTTTGCTCATACTGACCAGCAGGAAATGTATGCAACTCAATTTTCTGCATTATTTTAACCTTCTTCGACAAGCTCCTTTCTGTGTTGACAGTATAGATGGGCAAAATGTACATTTTAGCAACATATGGGAACTCAGTTGGAATGAACCAAACATCCTAATGTTCAACAGCTCCTCACTCCCAGCTCTTTCCTTCCAAAGAAGAATAATGTACATAGGTTTTTACAAGGCTACATCTGTGTTTTTTATGTGGCTCATAGAGGAATTCCAGCTACATAAGAGATGAAGGCAGGGAGATCATAAATTTGACAGCAGTTTGGGCATAGGGAAGATCAAGATCCTGTCTCAAAGACAAAAAGAAAAAAAACTCTACCAAAGCAAAAAACACTGGGTACTGGTGGCTCAAGCCTGTAATCCTAGCTACTCAGGAGGCTGAGATCTGAAGACTGTGTTTCACCCTGGGCAGGAAAGTCCATAAGACTGTTATCTCCAGCTAAGCACCAAAAAACAAAACAAAACAAAACAAAAACCAAAGTAGAAGTGTTGCTCAATGATAAAGTGATATCCTTGAACGAAGAAAGCTAGGGAACGAAAGCACTTTGCCTAGCCCTGGCTTCAATCCCCAGTACCTTAAAAAATATACAGAGAAAATGTAATACAATTGAGTCTAACCCACCAAATAGGTAAGTTATAAGCAAAATTTGAAAAATGGAGGCATTTATATTTTTCATGTAGAAAGAGATTTCACAGTCTCCTATAGTGAGGGAAAAGAAAGGGAGTATACATGGATTAGGTCTCTTTATAATAAAACATAAAAATCCTTTATCCACCTTTGGAAAACCAAAGTATAACTCACAATGTTAGACAGGAAGAAAAGTAGCAAATAAAATCAGAAGTCAAGAATTTCATATTCTGTCTGAGAACAGATAGGCCAGCTGCAACAGATTGCTCAGAAAGTTCACTGTTTATTGTTCACTATTTATGGTCTAGAATTCTGGTATTATACACTGGTTGCATGTGGATAAGGTGCTAAGTCATCATTCAGATTAAAACAAACACCCATATGTGGTCTAGAATTCTGGTATTATACACTGGTTGCATGTGGATAAGGTGCTAAGTCATCATTCAGATTAAAACAAACACCCATATGTGGTCTAGAATTCTGGTATTATACACTGGTTGCATGTGGATAAGGTGCTAAGTCATCATTCAGATTAAAACAAACACCCATATGTGGGTTGATGTTTCCTACCTTGCAGTCTCAGACATACAACATGGACACACAGATAGCATGCCACAGAAGCAAATGTATAAATGGAGGGCAGCAAGTGTTGAAGGACATAGACGTACAGGCATTAGTTCTAGTGATTTCTATGTGAGGAGAATAGAAAGTGAGATATATAAATCATATATTCAGAGAGAGGGTATTCTTGGGAGAGTTAGAGGAAACCCCTGTCTTGCATACACTTACTGAGTTGTGAAGGAATTTATGACAAGGAGCCAGATGATGGGGATTTCTTTTCTTTACTTTTAACTATTGAAGGATGTAACTTATTCTTTTTAAAAAATATTTTTATTGTTATTGTAAGGGTGATGCACAGAAGGGTTACAATTACATAAGTCAGGTAATGAGTACATTTCTTCTTGAACAGTGTCACCCCTTCCCTCTATTTCTCCATTTTTCCCTTCTGACCCCCTTCCCTCATAAGTTGTATAGTTCATTTCCAACAAAGTCAGAGTCGGCAATTTCCATCTTTTTTTAAAATTTTTTTTTTTTTGGGTCCGGTCATGGGGCTTGAACTCTGGGCCTGGGCGCTGTCCCTCAGCTCTTCAGCTCAAGGCTAGCACTCTACCACTTGAGCCACAGCGCCACTTCCAGCTTTTTTCTTTTTGCTTATGTGGTGCTGAGGAATCGAGCCCAGGGCCTCATGCATGCAAGGCAAGTGCTCTACCACTGAGCCACCTTCCCAGCCCAAGGCAATTTCCATCTTTAAAAGTCAAAATCCAACACTTCATTTTACAAATAAAGAATCTGAGGCCCAAAGCCCTGGAGATCAAGTTAGTGGCACATTTGCCTGATGTCACAGTTGCTTTATTTGTTTTGCTTTTGTTTGTTTATTTGGCAAGTTTTGTTTTACTAGTTAGCACCCATTTCAAATGTGTATAAACAGAAAAGCGTAATGAGCCTCTATCTATCTGTCTGTAATGTATATAACTTTATGCCATCCTTATTATTATTGTTATTATTTGGGAGTTTAAACTCAGAGCTCTGTGCTTGATAAGCAGGTGCTCTACCACCTGAACCATGTCTCTAGCCATTTTGGCTTTGGAGAATATAGACAGTTGTTTTCTACATTCCAAGAAACATAGGTTGGTGCAATTAAAATCCAAAGTATTTCTTGAGCTAGAAGTGGGGTTCAGTGGTAGAGTACCTGCCTAGCAAGTGCAAGGCCTTGAGTTCAAATCCCAATATCTCCAACAAACAAGCAAAAATAATGTCTAACTGATGAAAATAGGGAAGTGCCGAGAAAATGTTCTAGATTAGAAGATACCCAAAAGACACAACAATTAGTTGTAAAATGTACTCCTGGATTGTGCTTCAGACATAGGGAAACAATGTTCTAGAGGACACAATTGGAACAATTGGCAACATTTGAATCTGACCAGTGGATCACATGTCAACATTACATATTGACTTCCTTGTTTTGGTGGTAGGCAAAGAAAGCCTTCATCCCTCAGAAGTAAACAATACATTGAAAATATTTATTGGTAAAGTGTCATTATGTCTGCACTCACTCTCCCGTGACTCATGGAAAATACATATATGAAGTGAGCAGAGGATAGAGTAAGTGGAATAAACTTATATTAAGCTTTTTAAAGGCCAAAGTATAAACTACAAACAAATGATAGACATGTCCTACTTGGGCCCGACAGCAAATGTTCTGTTATTGTCCTGACTCAGTAACAGCCTGTCTTGTACTGGGAGCTCTCATGTCTCTCCCTGGCAGCCCTTGAACCTCAGCAAACCTGCCTGTTCTAATCTGATCACAGAGGCTGCATTTCTTTTTTTCCCTTACCTATGAATACCTGAAGAATGGACCGCAACCTAGTTCTCCACAAGCAGATGAATTTCTGAGCATCTTCCCTCTTAAAAAAAGGAGATACAAACTTCTGGAAAGTGGCATTTGAGGATGTGATGCTGTCACTGTCTTGTGACCCTGAGAAGATCTAGCTGCTTCCCCAGAGATGAAGCAGGAAGATGGAAAAAGCCCAGAGTTCATCACCACATTGCAGACCCACTGAAGCTCTCAACCTTAGAATAGATCTCCCTATGGACTTTTGTAAGGTAAGAAAATAAATTCCCATAGAGTCAAGGCCATCATTAGTTGGGTCTTCCATTGCTCACTGTCCAAAACATGCTCATAGAAATAATGATTTTGTAGTTGTCAGGAGCCTGTTTCGTACTCAGATTTGGGTATTATATAGAGCTACTGTGCTTGCTTTACCTCTCACTCTAAAAGAAGACTTCTAGACACAAAAACACATGGCCCTTACCATGTCCTGGGGAAACACATGAAGTCTTTAGTATGATAATGACTTTCTATGTCTTCTATTACTTAGTTTGCCAAGAAATCTTCTACCTTTTTTAAAAAAATGGTGTGTGTGTGTGTGTGTGTGTGTGTGTGTGTGTGTGTGATTTCACATCTTTGCTTTATAAACCTCTTTGATTAAAATGTCATAGGAAAATCTTTCCAATATGTCCAGAGTTCTTCTTTTCCCTGTGTCTCTGTCTCTTTTATGAGGAAGACCAATGAAGGATAAATTAGTCCTTCTTGCCAGATGCTAGTGGCTCACACCTGTAATCCTAGTTATTCAAGTAGTTGAGATCTGAGAATTGAGGTTCAAAAGCAGCCCAGACCGGAAAGACCACGAGACTTCTATCTCCAATGAACTACCAAAAAAGCTGGGGACAGTGTTGGGCCCAAAGGCCTTGGCAGCTACTTGGAATTTAGTGGAGCTGAAATGGTGCTGTGGCTCAAGTGGTAGAATACTAGCCTTGAGCACAAAAGCTCAGGGATAGTGCCTAGGCCCTGAGTTCAAGCTCCAGAACCAGCATTTAAAAATTAAAAAACAATTAGTCCTTTCCCCCATCATTCATCAATCCTAAAGCTGAGGAAGGAATGATTGGCAGGATGAAGTACTTTTACTGCCAAAAGCTACAGTTGCTATATTTCAGTCTACGTTATTGTTGTGCTTTAGTATTCTTCAATACTTAAAGCATCTTGTATTTTGGAGACATGAGTAGTTTTCTTATTTATGAGCCTAAGCTACTGAAATCTTCCTGGTTGTCTGTGCTGATGTGAATGGCCCTGGCTGCTGTTCAGGTTAGCCTTGCCATGTGAAAGCCTTGTAGAATGTGCCACAGTGTGCCCTGTCCATCTCTCCGGGGGATCAGCAAATGTGTTGGCTTTTTTACCCATGAATTATTGCTTGTCTCAGCTATACTCTTCAGCTTTACCAATGAAGTTAACTTCATGTGTGTTGTGTGTATTTTTCTCAAGCCTTGTCTGTTTCAATATTGATAGAATCCCAATTAGGGGAAACCCCGGGTGGAGCCCTCTGCAGACTTACTGTTTTCAAATGACACGTTTTGTATTTTACATCAAGAAAGTGAATTCATTTTTAAAATAAGGCATCTCTAGATTGGGAATAATAATACCTACTTTCAAGCATTGTGAAGGTTGAATCAAAGGGCATGGGGCATCAAGGGCTCGCTGTGCTGTCTAGAGCCTGGTGTCACTGAATTCCAAGCAGCTGCCAAGGCCTCTGGACCCTATACTATCTCTTACGCTCTATGCTTCTTAGGAGCATCATGACAGATTCTTGCTATGCACCACTTAGCATTCATGATGAAAACAGTCCCCGTTCTCTCCTGGATTATGGGACTGGAGTTTTTCATAATCCACTTTCCATGTTATCATCTCATTTACCCATGTTCCATACCACTCAACTGAGATCACTTCCCTTGGCACATATTCCTCTTAACAAGATGCAGTTGAACATCATTATGGTTTGGAGATGAAATATTTCCCACAGGCTCATGTGTTGAATGTTTGTGTTGCATGCTGGTTCCCTAGCTGGTTGGTCCTATTTTGGGAGATTCTGGAAACTTTGGGAAGTGAGGCCTCGCTGAAAGAATTAGGTTCTAGGAGGAACATTCCATTGTTATACCTGGTCTCTAGTCCCCCCCCCCACCCCTCCCCTCAGTTCCTATCCACCACGAGGTGAAGAACTCTGCCACCCCCCCCCCCCCCCACACAACCATGAATTGAGCCCTCTGAAACTGTGAGCCCAAAGAAATCCTTTCTCCCTTACATGCTTTCTGGTAGGTATTTTGTCACAGCCATGAGAAAGTGAGTACACAAATGCCAGTCCTGCACCAGGTGTGGTATTATATACAGGGAATGTGAAGATGAAAAATCACACCCAGATATTTACGAGTTTGTATTCTAGCTGGGGACAGACACCTGCAAAGAAATGACTATGATTCATAGGGCGGAGCTGTGGCACCTGGGGTGTCAGAGGCCTATGGGAAATCATTAGAGAGAAGACATGAGTCCTGGTGTGCATTTACCATGTTCTTTCTGGACTCTATTTTTTTAATGCTAAGCTATCTTCCTTTCTCTGGGATAGTCTTACCCTATTCACTTATACCCATTGTAAACCTTGCTCCATCTAAAGACCTCACTGAAATCTTGTCCCGCTAAGAATACCTTGCAGCTTTTGCTGCTGCAGTGTTACAGTGTTTTGACTTTTGGCAGAGTAATAATACCTGTTGTCATAATTACTTGTTGTAACAGGAACATTTCCCACATTGTGTTCTCCATGAAAAACGAGTAGTGTAGCAGGTATTTCGTACTACTTAACTTCTTTACAGCCAGTGTAATTTTTCTAAGTGAGAGAAAAATCAGCCCTTGTCGCTTCTTATATAGATGTGCTGTGTTGGAGAGAAATACTGGCAATCCATTGCTGGCTCTCATACAGGGAAAAGGTGGACATGTGGGGAAGAGGGCAGACTCTGCTCTCTAGACATCTGCCTTAGACCCAAAAGCACTTTCTTTTGTTTTCTCCTTTCATACAGAATCCTACAGAAAGCTGCAAGAAACTTTATTTAGGCAATTTATTTATAAGCAACACCTGTGTTTCTGAGGGCTCAATCAGGCCTGATGTGGTTGTTCATGCCTATAATCCCAGCACTCAGAAGGCTATGGTAGGAAGATCATGAATTACGTAGCCCGAGCTACATCTTGTTCAAACATCTATTTAAAAAAGAATTCATCCAGGCTTCTGTGACTCAAGCCTGTAATCTCAGGAGGCTGAGATTTGAGGATTGCAGTTTAAAGCCAGTCTGGGCAGTAAAGTCTGTGAAACTCTTATATTCAATTAACTACCACAAAGCCACAAATGGTGCTGTGGCTCAAAATGGTAGGGCATTAGCTTTGAGCACAAAAGCTCAGAGACAGTGCCCAGGCCAGCACACACACACTAAAAATAATTGTTATGAGATATCTATGATTGTTCATTTATCTATTTCCTGTACCATTTCCTAAATAAACAAATAATTTCCTAAATATATAATATATTATATGTTACATATAAGTATACTTTATATATTTATAAATATATAAGAATAAGTTCCTAAATATAAGCAAATTAGAAGTTGCATTTACATAGTGTGGTCTAGTTGAAATAGCCAAACTTAAAAAGTAAAATGACTTCTAGTTAGTTCTACTTAATTTTGGAGTCATTTAAGTGTCTAAGTGTAGAACTGTGTTTTTGTTCTTCCATTACCTTGTCTTGCAACCACTGGAACAATTTTATCTACTGCTGAGATTTGCTGAATGGGAATTACTAACAGTGGAGTCTATGACATTTCTTCATTTACAGCTGCTGATGGTCAGTTCAGATGGATTAAGATTACAGGGAGGACAATGGGATGGGCCGTTTGCAGTCAAGCTATATGGAGCTCTCCTCAAAGCTGTGGCCAGAGCATTACTTTCTGCCCATCACACAGTGCCCTGATTCTCCTCTCCAGGAGTGTCTTGTTTGTCTCAGCAGAAGAGTCATCTCCCTTATTGTGTGATTCAGGCTAGAGAAACAGTGTAAGTCTTCTTCTTTTGACTTGTCTCCATTCATTCTGCCACCCCTCAACCATTTCTTTTAGGTATTCTTATAATACTAACTTTTCTTTCTGGCTTTCTTAAGCCCTATCATTTTTGTAAGGATTTTAATACTTCATGACCAGTACAAATGAAGTCTTCAATAAATATTCTCCCCCATTTGAAAAAAAGAGAAAGCATTTGAAGGCTTACTACTGTCTGTAGAAGAAACCTCAAATCACTTTCTACCACATTCCAGCAACTTGATTATTCTATTCCATTCAGCAGCCTCTCAATTCAGTCGCTTCCCAGGGTACCCTGTGCCTCATGGATGTGTGCATGTAATGGGTTTTTGTTCATGCTTTTCTGCCATTCTGCTATGGCAACCTCTACTTTTCCCACATGGAAATAAAGACCATTTTTAGAACTCAGGGCAAATGTCACCTCTTCTTTTAATCTTATCTCATAGCTAGTCAAGTCTTCTTTCCTATATCATCATGACATTTTAGTTATATCATCTATTTCCATCCATTTGAAATCTTTCCTTCCTCCCTCCTTTATTTTGTCAGTGATGGGGCTTGAATTCAGGGTGTAGGTGCTGTTCCTAAGCTCTTTTGCTCAAGACTATCACTTTGAGCCTCAGCGTCACTTCTGGCTTTTTGGTGATTAATTGGAGATAAAAGTCTCACAGACTTTCCAGCCTGGGCTGGTTTTGAACCTCTATCTTTAGATCTCAGTCTCCCGAGTAGCTACTATTACAGGTATGAGCCACTAGCGCCAGGCTCCTTCCTTGAATTTTTTTAAAAAATTATTTTCTTGTAAAGATGCTGTACAGAGGGGTTTCAGTTACATCAGTAAGGTAATGAGTACACTTCTTGTAGAGCATTATTACCTCCTCCTTTGGTTTTTCTCATACTATCCCTCCCCTCTCATACTTCCCCACCCCCTCCTCTCTTCCCCCGCCCAGAGTTGTACAGTTCATTTCCAACATAGCGTCTTGTGAGTCTCATTGTTGCAATGGGTCATCCTGTGTCCTTGTTTCAGCATTTTGTTATTCCCCTTCCTCTCCCCAAATTAGATAAATGTATATACAGGATGCAAGTTACCAACATCAAATACAGTGACAACAGGGATATGCCATAGGAGGAAGAACATACAAAAGAAATGAAAAAAATCACATAATACATTAAAAACAACAATAACAAAGAAAAACCTCTTGTGTCCATATCTTGGGGTTCATTTCGCTTAGCATCATCTTATATGAGCCCGACCATTTTTTGATTGGACTTATACACTAGCTTTAATGACTTAGCCCTTTGTCTCTTAACTCTTCCCTTTTCACATATTGTCCCTTCTATTGCCTTCTATTGCTGGTCTCAAGAAGCCCATTGGATAATGTCTTTCTGTCACTCGCCATCACCTGGTATTACTTGGCCCATGTCTGTTTCTCCAGGGCCATGGCCCCCCTCCTTTAGTGCACCTTTGATCTGTCACACTGGGCTATTTTAGGTTCCCCGATGTGCTCCCTCCATGGTGCTTCCTAAACCCTTCTTGGCTGGCTCCATCCCTGACCCCTTTAGCTGGCTAAGACTCTTTTTCTTCAAGATCTACTCCAGTGGTCTTTTATATTTGCTACAAAATAAAAAAAAATTCATGAATAGGAAATGTTTGGATACATTAAGGGAAAATATCTTCATAACAGCAAAGAAATTCCTTCTGGAATTCCCCCTGAACAGTCCATTTCCTTTAATACAACCTAATGCCTAGACTCTCATAACCAGCTTAAATTAGGTGCCAGTTAGGGTTTCTATAGCAGGAGGTCTATAATCACATGGAGATAAGAATTTTGGGCTGGGCGCTGGTGGCTCAAGCCTGTAATCTTATCTAGTCAGGAGGCTGAGATCTGAGGATCACAGTTCAAAGCCAGCCTGGGCAGGATAGTCCGTGAAACTCTTATCTCCAATTAACTACCAGAAAACTGGAAGAGTTTCTCTGGCTCATGTAGAGTGTTTGCCTTGAGCTGAAGAGCTCAGGGATAGTGCCCAGGCCCAGAGTTCAAGTCCCTTGCCAGATTAAAAAAAAAAAAAAAGAATGTTGGTAGATGCATCTGCATCATCCCCAGGCCGATGGATTTCCATTATGTTAATCACTTCTCTGGAAAAATGTCAGAGAGTTTAATGTTATGTGATGGACTGTAGGAATGAGGTAGTGAACACTTATACAAGAAAGTACATGGGTGGAGTACTCATGCTCTGGTCTTCTGTTCCCCTTTCTCTTTTTCCTCTTGCTTGGAGTGATGTCAAGTTCTCTCTACAGTTTGAATTTCCCCTCCCCCATCACAGCATGTGGTAGAAGAAAGTATATTCGTTTTCACTTGCAAATAATCAACCCCCACTAAGTCAACTGGCTGAGGAGGTTGGTAATGAATTATTTCGTGTTATTGAAAGTTCAGAATTAGGGCAGTTTCAGGGTTGGTTAATTCAGTGGCTCACCAGAGGTCTGAGTTTCATGTTTTTCTTCCATCATTTTCATTAGAGTGCCTTTTCTTCCCACTTAGGAGGGGAGGGCTGGCTTCATTGATTGACCATCCTTTGGAAGGACAACAACAAAGAGGGAGGGAATTGGGATCTTAAGGATCAGTCTTGGATGACACTGTTCTTCTTACTCTTATCATTCACTACTATAGTGCCATAGACACAAAGCTTACCCCTACTACCTGGGCCAGCCTTTTCTCATGGGCCTAGTTAGGGAGGGAATATGAGTCTCTGAATAACAGCAAGCTTTCATCAGCAAGAAGAAAGGATGCTGGTCAGTGGGGGAGGCTTTCCACTATTGTTTTACTGTTTCCCAGACATAATAAAAATTTGCTTTCAATGGAATGGTGTGGTGAAGTGCCTTGATTAAGTGTATTGTTTTCAGGTTCTGTGTTTGGAAACCTGGAATGGTGAATGTGCAGGAGAGAACAAATACCGCTCCCCAGGAAGAAAGTTTTTGATCTTACAAATCTGCTGCTTTTAGTTTTTTTATTTTTTTTTTATTTTTTGTAGCTTCCAAAGTCCATAAAAATGCTTCTAAGCAAAATTAACTTCCAGGCCCATAAAAAATGTGATTTATCATGTACAAGATGACATTTATAGTATTCTTTTTTTGGGGGGGCGGGGTCTGGCAAGGGAAACTGAGAGAAAGGTGTGAGGCCCTCCTCATCTTTGAAGATGACGAATGACATCTTTTGTAGATTATTATTTAGATTACTGAAGTCAAGGTGTGCCAGTCATGTTCACTAAATCTAACCAGCAAAGCAGCTCAAACACAATTTAGCTTATACTGTAAGTAAGGAAGTATGTAGATAATCTACCTTCTGCAATTCAATGAAACACATTGGCAAATAGGAATTAGAACTTGAATTTTAATATACAATTTTAATATAAAACTTTGCCAGGCACTGGTGACTCACAACTGTAATCCTAGCTACTCAGGAGGTTGAGAGATGACGATTGTAGTTTGAAGCCAGCTAGGTAAGAAAGTCTGTGATATATCTCCAATTAACCATCAAAAAGCCAGAAGGAATCTGTGTGCCAGTGGCTCATGCCTATAATCCTAGCTACTCAGGAAGGTGAGATGTGAGGATCACGGTTCGAAGCTAGCCTGGGCAGGAAAGTGAGACTTAAATCCAATAAACCACTAGAAAACCAGAAGTAGCACTGTGGCTCAAAGGGTAGAGCACTTGCCTTGAGCTGAAGAGCGCAAAGTTCAAGCCCAATGACCCGGGGGGGGGGGGGGGGGGGGGGGCGGGAGCCAGAAGGAGAGCTGGTAGCTGAAGTGGTAAGAGTACCAGCTGTGATGGAAAAAAGCTAAGGTCCTGAGTTCAAACCCTAGTATTGGCAAAAGGAAATAAACATCCAGTAATAAAATCTCTATTTCTTTTTTCTTTCTTTTTTTGGTGTGGGTCCTGGGGTTTGAACTCAGGGTCTGGACACTGTTTCTGAGCATTTTTGCTCAAGGCTAGCACTCTACTACTGAACACAACTTCATTTCTGAGTTCTAGGTGGTTAATTGGAGACAAGAGCCTCATGAACTTTACTGGCTCTGGACTGTGATCCTCAGATCTCAGCCTCCTGAACAGCTAGAATTACACACATGAGACGTCTGTGCCTGGTTGAGGCTGATCATTTCTTATTCTGGAAAAGAGTTAAGGGTGAAAAGAGAAAGTTTGGAGATATACTTTACAACAAATGATCTTTTCTACTCTCAACAGGAAATCCAGTAAAAAAGAGGAACAAAAATGAAGATGGTAATTGCCTTTTTGAAAAAATTTCTCTGTCAAAAAAAAGAAAAGAAAAAAGATCACATTTTGTTGCCTACTGAGTAATAGAAAATATTTAACATTTAGAAAAGGCAAAACTCTTACATGTGTGTAATTAGGGAAAAGAGAGACCAAGGATTTAATCAGCTCACAGGTTGATGAGGTCCTGGGTAGTGACAGACAGTCCGTTGCTAAACTTGGTCAGTTATCTTATCTCCTACTTGACAGGGTAAATGGGATTGGAAAGGTAAAAGGAAATTGAGTTTGTTTTTTTTATAAATCTGTTTTGATTTTAGCAAGAATTTCTGTTTTGCTTTCCCATAATGAAACTGAGAGTTGCAGTTTAATTCTAACTTTTTGAATCCGTGTGCTAATTGTTCAGAACAAAAGATGCAAAAGAGTCAGAGATAAACCTTAGTCCTAGCCCTCTGAGAAGTTTCAGATCGTCATGAACAAGTGACAAAGGAGGATGGTCATTTTGCTTCATTCCTGTGATAAATAGCAGCTGGAAGAAAAACATGTTTTGAAAGG
Source organism: Dipodomys spectabilis (assembly GCF_019054845.1). Lineage (NCBI taxonomy): Eukaryota > Metazoa > Chordata > Mammalia > Rodentia > Heteromyidae > Dipodomys > Dipodomys spectabilis. The sequence goes on along the minus strand of NW_024870678.1, from coordinate 674,557 downwards.
ACTAAAGATTATTCATTATATTCAATATATACATATGAAAATGGAACCATATAAGTGGAGGGCATAGCACTGAGAAAGATGGGGGAGAAGGATGGATGAAAGAGTAACATTGATCAAGGTGCCATTGTACTCAAAATCCAGCTTGTTGAATTAAAACTTTTTTGTATGACTACTTAAAATAATTTTTAAAATGACTATTATCCTTTGCCATCTCTAAAATGATGTTGCTTTTTGATACTAATTTTTAGAGATAAATTACATATATACATATATATGTATATGTAAAATCAGGCTTCTGATGTGTGGTGGCATGGTGGTGGTTCCCCTGATCCCTTTGTCTGGAAAAGAGTTTTTCAGACTTTTAAATGGCAACTGAAAAGTTGCTCCATTACAAAAAATAAAAATCTAGCATCTTGTTACTTTCACGAACTTTTACAGCACATTTCCCGAGAAGGTAGTCAACAAATATATCCTCATCAATAATAATTGCATTATGCAGAAATGAATGCAGGTATCTTTAGAATATTTTATTTTGATATCTCTTAACTTTTCTTGTCTTATATGCCCAGTTTGTATGTCGTCACTTGGTACAGAGATAATATTTAAAGGGTCATCATGTGCTTGTATAACCACAACGTAAGAGTACCTTCCTGATAGTTTCTTATACTCTGACCCCTGTAGGAGGAATTTCCCAGTCTGCTTTCTAAAATGTTACCTTCTTTCTTCTGCTAAGTTATTGAGCTCCAGTAGCCTTTATAATCTTAGCCTGTTTTGGATTTCTTTCCAGGGATAAATATTCAAGGGGAAACAGAAGACTGTTCTTTCAGGTGGTCTCCTGAAATTGTACCTTTTCCCTTAGGTAAAATTTCTTTTCTTCTAGGTACGTTAGCCATTTCTCTATTTTTTTCCTTTCTCATTTTTCTGCTTGTTCTATCCTAAATAAAACTAGCTTTTTAAAACACACACACACACACACACACACACACACACACACACACACACACACAAATAGCTAGCCAGAAATGGAGATGTGGCTCAAGTGGTACAGTGTTAGCCTTGAGGGAAAAAGCTAAGGGATAGCACCCAGATACTGAGTTAAAAAAAAGTGGAATCTTCATGTTCAGTAAGCCTCCTGTTTGGTATCAATTTAGGTTAAGTGGCTAGCAGTTGGTAACTGAGAGGAAATGGCACAAAGAGAAAAAAAAAACCCCAAATATTTCCTTTAAAGACTAAGTTTTTAAAGAAGAAAATATTGGAATGGAGAAATGCAAGACAGAAGAGTGTTCTTCCTCACCAATAAAGGTGGTGAGGCTTTCACTTTTGCTTTCTCTTTTCTTATTAGCACAACATATAATTTGATAATGTATACTAAAGAACATACATCTCCTGAGAAAGCATATAGTACTCATTCCTGTGGTATAAAAGTGACATCATCCATTTTTTGTGGTTTGGTGAGAAAAACATAAATGAAATTTCTCACTTCAAATTTTCAGAAATCAAAAGGAATTGTTCCCAAGAAGAATATGTCATTTTCTTGGAGTGATTATGAAACCTGTCTGTGGTTATGGAGAATTTTTTTTCTCCTGGGTAAATTTATAAAAACTCTAAAATTTCCAGACTTGAGAAATAAAAGTATGAATAAAATGATCAAGCTGATCAGTTTTACTGGTCCAAGTTTTGGATCTGATTCAAATTTCATACAGATGCATGTGGTGGAAATAAAACCAAGCAAGCAGTATTTTCAATGAAAGGTGGATTGTGTCCATGTACCCCACATGGCTGGCTGCCTTTTGATTTTCTTGAAGGAGGAATAGGGGAGAAGGGACTTAGAGACCCCAGTCACCTATGGTGTATACATGCCAGTACTTGGCAGGTGCTTAAGGAAGGCAGTGCTTTTAGTTTTGTGATTATAGTAGCTGGAGAGGGGAAGCCTGAAGAAATCACACTAGAAGGGCCCTACCTTCAGTGCCTTGAAGAGAACTGGGGTTTCTTTCTTAGTCCCAGCTTTAAGAAGCCTCACAGTTTAGCTCCAGGGCAGCCTGAAGTCCAGGGAGAAGGACTCCATCATTGTGAATGATGGTTTCCTTTTACACACCCGGTTAATTTTCAGGCAAGACTTTTCCACACTGTTTAGGAGATTAACAACAACAACAACAAAATTAAATGTCTTTCTGAAAAATGTCCTTGAGGTGATTGAATTGCTGGCTAGATCCCAGATTAACCAAATGTTTGTTTATCTTATTCAGTTATTTTGAAAACTTAACCCATTGTTTCCCCAATGACAAATAAGAAGATTCTAGAGTCTCTTAGAATCAAATGTTAATCTTCCTAATGTCAACATTAGGGCAATTTGGGAAAGAAGAAAGAACTCTCTCTCCCCTGATACCCAGCACCCTTACTTTGCTGCTCTCTAATTTTAAAGAGAAGTTGACCTGAGCCATTGTTTTTCCTGCAGATTGCCTGGTTAAAGTGGATCAAGAGATCCTTTCCATTTCCTTTGCTTGCCCTGAATGGTTGCATTTTTAAAGAAGTGACAAATAATTGTTGATATTAAATAGAAAAATTGGCCTCAGTGGTGGGATAAAGTGTGAACAAATAGAGCCGTGATACTCACTAGACACAATATTGAAAATGAACTATACAACTTGTGTGTGTGTGTGTGTGTGTGAGTGTGAAAGTGGGAGAAAATGAGCGAAGAGGTGACACTTCAAAAAAGAAATCTATTCAGTACCTGACATGTAACTGCAAAGCCTCTGTACATCACTTTTATAATAAAAAATTAGCCTCAATATGCTTTAAATAAAATTTAATATTTGAAGCTTAATCTCTTTTACATTTAAGTGATCCTTTGTCTATTAATTTACTTTTTTTCTTTTGACTTCAATCACTTGTCTCCATATGTATCTGAGAGTAGACGTAGAGAAAACCAGTTTGGGAAAATTGTTTTGAAAAAATTTTTAGCTATTAAATGCAGTTACTCAATGTCTGGACAGTTAATTGAATTGCAGCTTTGGAAGTTGGAACTGGGACCAGAGGTAGGGAATGCTTCCATGAGCAATTGTAGACCCAATCTCTTGGCAAATACCTGTGGGCACAGTGGTGAGCCTGGGTGCAGATGTTCTTGCTATTGAAAGCTCGGTATGGGGCTAGGAGACTAACAGCTGTCAAAGAAGAGCTCAGCATTATGATTGGATTCTGGATTCACTAGGTTCCTAGGTGTTTTTCATATATAGGTTTTCTTTATCATTAGATTGGAAAGTAATTATTGGTAATTTTGGTCTGAGATAGAGAAAACAATAACAAAAAAAAAATCTCATCAGAACTACAAAAAGCCTCAGATAGCCAACATGTCTAGGGGTAAAAAAGCAATACTGGAGCTATCATACTTCCAGACATCAAACTTTACTGCAGAGCTATAGAAACAAAAACACCTTGGTACTGGCACAAAAACAGACCTGAAAGCCAATGGAAGACCCAGAAATAAACCTATGTACCTACAGCCATCTTATTTGACCAGGAAGCCAAAAATATATTTTGGAAAAACATGGTGTTGGGAAAATTGGACAGCCATATGCAGAAGACTGAGTCTGGGTCCCTGTCTGTCACCTTGCACTAAGAGCAATTGAAAATAGATCAAAGACCTCAATCTGATACCTGAGTGTTTGAAATGATTATTGGAAGGAGTTGGAGAAACATTAGGACTTATTGACATAGGCAGGAACTTCCTGAGTAGAATTTCAGGATTTCCGAGAATAGGTGAGAGAATTGACAAATACGAGTGTATCAAGCTAAAAAGTTTCTGCACAGTGAATTGCTTTGTTTCTAAACTAAATGATAGCCTACAGAATGGAGGATTTTTGCCAGTTATATGCCTGAAAATATCCTAATATGCCTAATATTTAGGATCTGTAAGGAGCTCAAGAAACTAAGCACCCAAATAATCAATAACCCAATTAATACACAGGCAAGGGAGCTAAACAGAAATTTGTCAGAAGAAATAAAAGTGGCTAATAAACATGTGAGGAAATGCTCAACATCTCTGGCTATAAAGGAAATACAAATCAAAACAACACTGAGATTCCATCTCACCCTAGTAAGAATGGCCATTATCAAGAATACAAACAACAAATGATGGTAGAGATGTGGGAGAGAAAGGAACCCTATTACACTGTTGGTGGGAATGTGAACTAGTGAAACCACTAGGGAAGGCAGTTGGGAGACTACTCAATGATCCAGTGATCCCACTCTTGGACATTTATTCAGAATATTGTAAGTCAGATACTTGCATTACAAGTAAAGACACTTGCCTACCCATGGCAGCCCTATTCACTATAGCCAAGATTTGGAACCAAACCAGGATAAAAGAATTCAAACAGTCTGGGCGATTGGCTATGTATATTCCAAGATTAGAAACAAGCCCAGATGCTATAGAATGGTGTAACTAAGGTATAGTCTAGGGGGAGATGTGGCTGAAGAAGTAGGGTTGAGATAAAATAATCTCCTTCAGTGGGAAAGACTGGCTGGGCCAGCAAGTCCAGCAGGCCTAGTGTCTGGAGCCCACAGGGCTTTTAAGGCCCAGGAGTATAGGACAGATAGGCATTATCATGAGTATATACATTTTACTAAAGAGGAGGCTGAGTAAAAAAAAAACCTCACAGAGCTACTCATTGTTCAACTGGGACCTCATTGAGATCTTCTGCCTCCAAAATGCATTTTCTCAACATTATAGGAATCATTAACATTCATGGAGCTAAAGGTAGAACCTAGCTCCCAGTAAATGATGAGTAAAACTGTGGTGAAAATTAATGAAGCATGCTATTTAGTAGCCTTGGGGGGATGGGATGGGGGGTGGGATGTTTTAGGCTTGTGCCATTCCACTGCAAGAGGAAGGGCAAGGTAATGAGATTAACATTTACTAGCACTTACTTGAATTCCTTTCACTGACCTGTGATTACCCCAATGGGAGTCAACTGAAAGAAGTTTCAATCGTATACAAATGTAATATGGGTGGTATGGGGACATAATCTTCAGAAGGTAAATTTCTTTGAGTCTCTCTTAGCCACTCAGGATGCTGAGAACTGAGGATTATGGTTCAAAGTCTCTGGATCCCAGCAATGGACTGGGCATGTGCAGGTATGCTCCATCTATTTTTGTTGAAAATATCTTCAATTGAAACATGCTCTGGAACCCTGCTGATGGTAAGTTCTAGACACTCTGAAGCAAAGTTTATAACTACTCTGCCATACTCATTGCTCCCTATATCTCTATTGTTTACTTTTTTGTGCTTGCTCCTGTAAATTGTGAACTCAACCCATATTATTTTTGTCTTATCAAGTGAGTAGGAGTTCTTTTCATTACTGGCAAAGAATAGATATATGTCTTCAAAGAAACAGCCTCATTAAAAGGCTGGAGACATGGTAAGTTTAAGGTAGACTGTGACTATGAACAAGGAAAGAAGGGCAAAATCCAATATCACATCATTAATTTTTTATTTTTGGTCAGTCCTGGGACTTGAACTCAGGACCTAGGCACTGTCCCTGAGCTTTATTGCTCAAGGCTAGTACTCTACCATTTTGAGACACAGCACCACTTCCAGTTTTCTGGGAGCTAACTGGAGATAAGCGTCTCAGGGATTTTCCTGTGCAGGCTGGCTTTGAACCATGATCCTCAGTTCTCAGCCTCCTGAGTGGCTAAGATTACTGGCATGAGCCACCAGCGCCAGCTACATAATAAATTTTAATGTTTTACTGTTGTAGATTGAGTAGAAACAAAGATCTCCTAGTCCATCACAAGGCCTTCTGTGACAATGTCACCTTGACCCAGTGGTTCATATTCCCCAGGGTGTAAGTTCAAAGATGGCTTTGAGGAGCCAGGTTAAGTTAATGAAACTCATAAGAGGCTGATAATATAATATAAGGTGGAATGTTAGTATGTACTTTGTGATATCTTAGATACTCTGTTTACTAATCAAGGTCCAGGAGAAGCTGGACTTGTATTCAGTGATTTCTAGGAAAGAATGGGATCAGAGTAAGAGAGTATGGTAATCTCCTAGACATCTGATGGTGACTATGAGGCTGATGAACTATGCTCACCCAACAATAGGTTAGACCTCTGAATGAGCAGAAAACGTGCTAAATAATCCAATGTGTATTGTCCTCTGTACTGTCTGTAATACAAGGATATAATCATACTTCCCTTGATGTACAGCTCAGGTTCCTTTTCATAAACAAGGTGACAAATCACAGTGCTGTCCTCTTAAGGATACTGCGAAGATTAGTGAATTCATATATGCTGAATCCTTGGAATCATGGCCCATAGTGAATGCCCAAGCTATCATTATTTTTGTTACGTTCTCAGACTATCTAGGTTTTCTTTCCTTCTACTGTGCTAATCTTTCTGGAAAGCTTTCTTGATAGAAATATTTAAGTCTCAACTTTCTTTATTGTAAGCGCATTCTGGACATGCTTCCTCAAAGCCATCCACTCACCTACCACATATTCATTGCTTGCTACCCACATCTGCACTGGCAGCATTCATCGGCCTTGCTTTGTTTCCTTCCAGTTAGCCTCTCAGGGTGTGGCTGGAGAGGTGAAAGTTCCCAGGCAGATGGCTTTGTGTTTACAGAATGAGAAGTCCCGTATCTAGCTTTTTTTTTTTTTTTTTTTTTTTAATAAACTCCATAATTGGCAGACAAACAAACAAAGACCAAAACCTTCTTGAGAAGATTGACATTCCATTTCTCTCTTATGGGCAGTATTGACTCTGTAGTGTGTTCTAGGTCCAGGTGACTTGCTGTCCTAGGTTCCTTCATCCACTGCATGGGCCTCTGAGTGAGCTTTGCCTTCTCCTGTCTCCTGGCCCCTTAGTTTCCTCTTGGATCCTCCCACCCAGCAGCACTGCTGTGCCAGATTGGTGTTCAGGAGGCCTGCCCTTCTGCCCACTCAGACCCACCTGACTTCCCTCTCTCCCTCTGCCCCTGGTTTGTTCTTCACTTGGACATGCGAACCCTATGTATAGTGTGTGTTGTATGTAGGCTCTGTTTTTGTTTTTTTAAAGAGCAAAGGATCATGAAGGCGAGGGAAGGATTTAGGACTCACTGGATCCCCGATACTTGAGTAGTGTGAAGCTTTCCAAGTCCTTGTGTTTAGATGTAGCAATGATCTGGTGTTAGGACAAGCTGGGGGTGGAAAAAAGCTCCATCAAGGATGATAAATTGCATAAATTAATGGTAGACAGATGAATAGGCCATCTGATTTTGTGTTGTGGAATTTCCTGTTTCAGAAACAGACTATTATTTCCACAGAACCTACAAAACCTGCTTGCTACTCTGGCTTTATTATCAAATGATATCTATTTAATGGATGTTTGGGTACATTTATCACTTTCTAAAAGCAGTTTTACTATCTTAGGTAAGTTAGTGTGGACATTTTGGGTGGGGAGAGTTGTTCTGTGATATTTCTAAAGTTATAAAGCCATTATTTGTGGGGGGGGAGGAGTACAGGAAGTCAGTTTAGAGAGTATGGTATGGACTTTCAGGTAGGAAGGTGATGACAGTTCTGGAAATGGGTAGAAGTGACAGTTGTACAACAGTGTAAATGTACCTAATACCACTAAGATATATGCATAAAAGTGGTTAAAATGTGGCTTTTGGTAGGCATAGAAAGAAGAAAAGGCCAAGAAAGTTTGGACAACATAGAAGGCAAAAACAAAATTGGCTAATTCTTTAGAAATAACCATAGCTAATATCATTTTAGATGTCTATTATATATCAATTATATATGAATACGTGTGGAATTTTAGAAGTCTGTTACATATAGATTATATTTGTGCGTGTCTGTTGTTGGAGATTGAGTCAAGAACCTTGTGCATTCTAGGTAAGTGCTGAACCACTGAGCTACATCCCAGACCAAGAATATATATTTATGTAGGACTTTGGTATCATGTTTAAGATATATGGCATTTGGCAACTTGTCTTTATTGCTTAATATATCTTGAACATATCACACACATATATATGCATATAAATTTTTTTTTTTTTTGGGTCCGGTCGTGGAGTCTGAACTCTGGGCCTGGGTGCTGTCCCTCAGCGATTCAGCTCAAGGCTAGCGCTCTACCACTTGAGCCATAACTCCACTTCCGGCTTTTTTTTCCTGCCTATGTGGTGCTGAGGAATCGAACCCAGGGTCTCATGCATGCAAGGCAAGCGCTCTACCACTGAGCCACCTTTCCAGCCCCTATATGCATATAAATTTTAAAAATTATTGTTTTTCACTGGTGCTGGTGGCAAACACCTGTAATCCTTGCTACTAAGGAGGCTGAGATCAGAGGATCACAGTTCAAAGCCAACATGGGCAGGAAAGTCCACGAGACTCTTATCTCTAATTAATCACCAGAAAATCAGAAGTGGAGCTGTGGTTCAGTGTGGTAGAGTGCTAGCCGTGAGCAAATAAATCTCAAGGACAGTATCTAGGCCCTGAGTTCAAGCCCAAAGACTGAAGAAAAACACGTTTTTTTTTTCATATAAATTTCATGAACCTTTTCTTTCTTTCTTTCTTTCTTTCTTTCTTTCTTTCTTTCTTTCTTTCTTTCTTTCTTTCTTTCTTTCTTTCTTTCTTTCTTTCTTTCTTTCTTTCTTTCTTTCTTTCTTTCTCCCTTCCTTCCTTCCTTCTAACAAAGCAGTGTGATACATCTCCTATTGCTGTTCATGTCGCTTACAAAGGTACTCAACTTATTTCAGCTAAAGCAGACATCAGGTTCTTTCCTCCCATCTGTCTTCACTGTCCATCTTTGAGGAGCTATTTCTTGTATTCATTCATTTGTTCTTTCTGAAAAGATCTAGTGAAATGCCCGTGTCCACTGTGTGACACCCTAAGTAGACACTTTACTTCTGGGGCCATGACAGTTCCATTTATCTTAACAATGAGACTGCACCAGTACTGTTAGTGAAAGAGTACACTGCTAAGTATACTGTTAAGTTAGGAGAAGCAGTGAAAATGCAGACTGGCCTGCTTGTTTTCATGCTTGGCTGTCAACCTGAGTTAGGATGTGTTTTATATGCTGGGAGCCCCACAGGTCAGAAGCTCCCTTCTGTCACCAGCCTGCCTGGATACCCCAAATTCACAGAGTCTTGCAGCTCTTGTACTCCTTTAATTCAGTTCTTTCTCTTTGCTCCTACTGAGGCTGTGTCTCTGGCTCCCCTCCATTTGCAAAACATCCCATCCATAGCCCTGTACACACCCTTCTGCCAGTTTCAGATTTTCTTGTTGAGTTAGATGAGTAAAAATTGTACCCACCGCTGGTGGCTCATGCCTGTAATCCTAGTTACTCATTTGACTGAAATCTGAAGATTGAAGCCAGCTCAGACAGGAAAGTCCATGAGATTCTGATCTCCAGGGAAGGCATATACTGGAGGCGGCTTTGCTCCTAGGTCATAGCGCACTGGAACATGGATGCACTTTCCTGAGTACCATGGCTGGTCCAGTTCTTGGCTCAGGTAAGCTCCATGGTTTACTACAAGCACAGTGAGAAGGCTTGAGAACCAGCTGCCCTCTGTCACATTGCTTCTCTGGGAAAATATGCTCTAAATTCCCAATCAACTCACTTGTCAATGGAAGTTTGGAATAAAGTCTACTGAAAAGTTGAAAAACACTTTTTTTACCCCCAAAACTATATTGCCTCTGAAATCAGTATTTCTTTTCTTTTTTCTTTTTGTTGGTCGTGGGGCTTGAACTCTGGGCCTGGGCACTGTCCCTCAGCTCTTCAGCTCAAGGCTAACGCTGTACCATTTGAGCCACAGTGCCACTTCCAGCTTTTTCTGCTTATGTGGTGCTGAGGAATCGAACCCAGGGCCTCATGCATGCAAGGCAAGCACTCTACCACTGAGCCACCTTCCCAGCCATAAATCCTGTTTTTTATACAATGAAATACATACATAAACCATTTATTTCATGTACACATAATGACTTCATTTTGGCTCTGTGTGTGTGTGTGTGTGTGTGTGTGTGTGTTAGTATTAGAACTTGAAAACTCAGTGGCTTGAGAACACAGCTTTTTCCAGTCACACCTAGTACTCTACTACTTAAGCTTCTAGTTTGGGCTTTTTGTTGGTATTTGGAGATGAGAATCTTTTGGATGTGTCTATTTGCACATCTGTTTGCAGCTTCGAATCATGATCTTCAGATTTCAGCCTATTAACTAACTAGGATTATAGATGTGAGCCACTTGTATCCCGTTGCCAATTTGTGTAATACATACTTTGTAGTAATATTTTGTAGTAGTTAGAACTATAATGGTGAGGCAGTTGCTAGGTCAATAGTAAGTAGCTTCCTGCATCAAACAACCTTTTTCTTTATTTTTCAGCTGTCTTTCCTTCTCTTCCTGTCTCTTTCTCTCACTCATTGCTACATGGAGAATGTATTGCCCTAATCTTATTCTTTAAAACTAAATCTGCCCATGTGGACATTATCCAAAGTTAAGGAAAAGATAAATATAGGAAGGAAGAGCCAATTGGGAAAAAATTTCCCTGGAGAATAACCTAAAAAAAAACCCAGAAACAAAAACATACAACAAAAAAATGTTCTAAGAAGAGATCTATCTATCCATTGATCTATCTATCTATCTACTTACCTACCCATCTATTTTTTTAAAATAGAGACAGAAGGTAAGCACAGAATTATGAGTGGTAGAATGAGAGAATTCAGATGGGAGTTTCTTTGTTTTGTTTTAAGGCAAGTTTTCCCTAGGTACCCCACGCTGGCTTCAAACTCAAGATCTTCCTACCTCAGCCTCCTAAGTGCTGGGATTGTAGGCATGAACCACGGGCCTGACCAGATGGGAATTTTTAAGGATTGAGACCTAGGGCTCTGTAAGATGGACTATTTTTAAAACCTTTCTGTTGTCAATAAACTGTTTTATTTCCACTCTCCCTCCTTCCTCTCCACTGCTTCTTGAAAACAAAGCAAAACAATTTAAGAAGCCTTTAGTTGATCCATTTTTGGGTTGGGTTAACTATTATTTTTGAAGCACAAGGGACTTTATTTGTCAAAAAAAGGCATATCATTTTTCAGAGTTTTACTTTGATATCAACAGTTTGACTTGAATATGGCAATATACAGACCATTAGTAAAATACTGACTGCTTGGGGTTGAATTGTATCTTCCTTAAAATTTGTATATTCAAGCCCTAACTCCCAGTCTGAAGAATGTAATTTGGAAACAGTGATCTTTCAAGAGATTGGTGGGTTATTGGGGTTATTGGTTATTGGGGTTGGTCCTCATCCTGATGTCTTTATAAGAAGATGATGTTTGGAAGAAGGCATGCATAGAGGAAAGACACTGTGAAGAGATACAGGGAGAAGATGGCAGTGCACAGGCCCAAAAGAAAGGCCTGGAACAGATCTTTTCTCACAGTCCTCAGAAGGAGCCCACCCTGTGGAACCCCTGCATCTTGGAATTTTGGTCTCAAGTGCTGACATATAACTTCTATGGTTTCTGCCCCCCAGGTCATGGAAACTTGGTATAGAAACTCTAACCAAATTCTGATAATAAGCCAACCATTAGTGTTGGGGATGAAGTGAAGCAAGGTATTCAGTTTATAGGGCTGAAATGACCTGATGGAACAAGATGCAATAATGTCCCCAGAAAGCTAAGAGACGAGTACCATGATGAATTTCTAACCTTATAGCCAAACAAGTCACCAAAGGAAGTGGCTGATGACCACTCTGTACAGTTCCAATTTGATATACCAGTGTTTGTTATTTCCCAGGGGGAAATAATTGAATTCATTTTCAGCTCCATTTGAAATTTGAGTTTTATTAAACAACCTTCTGTGAAATAGGCCATTCCCCCTCCATATCCGGGGGAAGACATTTATAATTAGAACATCCTGGGAAACTTGTTCTATTAATTGTTACATACCTGAAGTATCACAAAGGAGAGTGGAGCTGTAGGTAATAAACACATTGATATCATTGTTTTTGCCTTTGTCTCTTATAAGGGACCACAAGAATAAATACTGTATGGCCTTGGGAAGTACAAAACTTCTATCAAGCCAGGACAATAGGGGTTTCTGGAAGGGAGTGAACTTGAAAAACTTGCTGGGTGTGGTGAGAGCAGAGTTTGAGGCCAAGAAGACATTCTGTTCGGAGCAAAGAAGCCAGACCTAGACAGCCCCCTTCCACCCACGACTCAGCTCTGGGTTCCTGGGGGTAGCCTTGAGAATTTAAAGGGACACAGCAATACTGTGCAGGGATATTGAAGTTCCTTTTTTGCCTTTTTAAATGTTCAACATTACATTTTTTCCATCTCTTGGCCTTTGGCTTGGTTTCTGTTGCAGTTGTTTGGATCCTGGATTCTAGAATCAGTCTGTCTTGCATTGGAATCCCAACTTGCTACTGGTTGTGTGGGCTTGGGGTGGAAACATAACCTGGAAGGCCAGGTTTTATGAATTATAAACTAGGAATTCTAACAGAGGGCTCTTATTTTATACAGATGCTGAAAGTATTGAATGAAATATTCTAGGTGAAGCATCCAGCCCAGGTCTACCCTGTACTCAAAACAATTACATAAAAAAAAACAATGACACCCCCCCCAAAAAAAAATCTATCAGGTTTTAGAATAGTTCTGTATGCAGAGAATGAGATAGTCTTCCTTTGGCTTAGACTCCTGTGTTCATTGGTTTGGAGGTTGACTTCAATGTTCAATGGTTTGGAGGTTGTTAGATTTCTGCGTTTGATGATCTGGAAGTTGATATGCTGTTTGTGTCCTGTTCTGTTTTGGCCTTGAGTTGCAGGTATAAAGAAGGTGAGGGTGGGGCTGGGAAAGTGGCTCAGTGGTAGAGCGCTTGCCTTGCATGCATGAGGCCCTGGGTTCAATTCCTTAGCACTACATAAGCAGAAAAAAAAGCCAGAAGTGGCACTGTGGCTCAAGTGGTAGAGTGCTAGCCTTGAGCTGAAGAGCTGAGGGACGGCACTCAGTACCAGAGTTCAGGCCCCACAACCGACCAAAAATAAAAAGAAGGTGAGGGCTTTTGTTTTCTTAATATATTTTAAACATAGGAGTTTGGTGTGGGGTGTGACATAATATTAACATTAACATGGTCCTGTATTTGTGTAAAGCTATATGGAGAAATTTGATCAGGCTTCAAAAGAAGAAAATAAATGTTGAAAAATAAATGTTGACCCTCTTGATCTCATTGCAGGTATGTTGTAGGTAGCACAGGATCTAAGACAGGTACTTGGCATATTGTTTACACAAGAGAATTTCATGATGACATTTCCATAGAGACGCCATGAGCTCATTTTGGTTGTTCGGTTGATATTTTAGTTGGATCTAGAAGTTGGAGAATCAAGAAGGTTAGCAGAAGAGACAATGGTTTGGTGGTGTTACATCAGGGAATTCTGATTGTTACATCAGAGAATTAGAAATAATAGTGAAGGCAATTAGAAAGGTTTTGGTATAACACAGATAACACAGGGTGCAAAGGATAGTGCAGTGTATTGGGGCCATCACAGACAGGTGCTTCTACCCAAGATGCAAGAGTAATGGAGATAGCTGAGGGAGGGAGGCAGTGGCAAGGCTATCTGACAAAGACTTGTGATCTTTGGTGGAGGGTACACCCAGCCCTCTGGAAATTTGGTGGAAGGGAAAATTCTACTGGGGAAAGGCCTTGCTCTCTCTATTCCCTCGCTTCATCCCTTCTTCTCTCCCTCCTTCTCCAAGAGCCAGACAAATAGGCTGATGGATGCAGATTCATGCAGGTCAGTTTCTAGGGGGAATAAAGAAGAATGTGGAAAAGATATCCAGCACATCTTTTTTGAGAAAGACCATTTGACTCAAGCCATTACTTGGATTGTTTTTAAGCATTTGCCTACTGGTTGGTGTTCCTTGAATTCCTGAATTCCTCCCCGCCCCATTTTAATTAGCATGAATTTCATGATGATATTTCCACACATGTGTACAATGTACCTGATCAAACTCTCTCTCCCTTTGTTTCCTTCACTTCTTAGAACAGTTTCAACAAGTTTTATTGTTCTATTTTTATACATGCATATAATGTATTTGGACTATGTTTGCCCTCCTTCACCTTCTCCTTCTCTTCCTTCTGGGCCTTACTCTGACCAGAGCCTGTTTTACTGTAATTCATTATTTTAGTGTACATTAAATTGTACAAGGAGATTTCACTGCATATATTATATGCATATATGTATGTACATATATATATGTACACACACACATATATATATACACATATATCTATATATATATCTATATATATATTTGTTTGTTTTTTGAGCCTGTTCTGGGGCTTGAAGTCAGCCTGGGCACTGTCCCTGAGCTTTATTGCTCAGGGTTAGCACTTTACTAATTGAGCCATATCTCTACTTCTGGATTTTCTTTGTTCTTTTTCTTTCTTTTTTTGGTAGTTAATTGGAGATAAGAATCTCATGAACTTTCCTGCCCAGGCTGGCTTCGAATTGCTATCCTGAATAGTTAGGATTACAGGTATAAGGCACTGATGCCCAGCCATATACATACATACACTCACACTCACACACATACACACACACACATTTTTTTTTTGTCAGTTGTGGAGCTTGACTTAAGGTCTGGGCACTGTTGCTGAGCTTTATTGCTCAAGGCTAGTGTTCTACCACTTTTAGCCACAGCTACACTTCCAGTTTTTGAGTGGTTAATTGGAGATAAGAGTCTCAAAGGGACTTTTCTGCCAGGGCTGGCTTCACACTGTGATCCTCAGATCTCACCCTCCTGAGTAGCTACGATTTCAGGCATGAGCCACAGCACCCAGCCCAGCTGTATGTTTTAATCAGATTAATTCTTTCTATTGTTTTCTCCCTGTCCCCCACTCCTTTATGAACAACCACAAAAACAACCTCCTTTGGGTTCTGCTTTTGGCACTAGTACTTACTTACAAAATCCCTATATATTACCTCCTTAAAGGTAGTAGGTCCTACTCCTAGGCTCTTGCCTGCTCATTACTCCACACAGCATAGCCTTTTCTCTTTGAGATTAATTACTTTTTCATTGTCTCATCCTTTTTGGTCTCTG
The DNA here is from genome assembly GCF_019054845.1 of Dipodomys spectabilis. Lineage (NCBI taxonomy): Eukaryota > Metazoa > Chordata > Mammalia > Rodentia > Heteromyidae > Dipodomys > Dipodomys spectabilis. The sequence goes on along the minus strand of NW_024870678.1, from coordinate 659,492 downwards.
AGACATTCAGCTGTCAGAATTGCCAGTGCCCTTTCAGCAAATGACAAGATGGCCAACCGCAGGTTCAGACACCTGTCCCATCTCACAAAACTCATGATGGCAGAGCCGGGCTCAGTTCCAGCCTCCTTGTCTCTCAGGCCTGAATCCTTATCAGTGTTCCACACACCAAAGCTGTGGAACTCCATTTTCTTAGTTTTCTTCTTGCTGCCTCTGTCTCTGTCTCTGTCTATCTCTGCTTGTCAGTCCCCCTTTACCAGTCCCTTTCCACCTTTGCCTAAAGCATTGCTCCTTGTCCTCAGCCTTTCTTGGTGATCTCACTTACGGGTGTCAAATGCTGTATGCTTCTCCCCATGGAGAAGTTCTACTTGGAGTTGCCTACCCCCCAAACCCATGGTCATATGGTGAACCTCCTTTCCTTGTCCTTAAACTTTGGAAGTAAATATTTAGAGCTATTCCATCAGCTAATAGGCTTATACTTTCCTTCTTCCTCTTCTGTTTTTCCTTCTTCCTCTTCCCCTCCCCCCTCCTCCTCTTGTTCTTATTCTGCTTTCATTTTCCATTTCATTTATTAAACAAAAATGTGTTGTGATTTGTGTCAGGAGTACTAAAATCCCCAATAAAAACACATTCCAGTACCTCTTTTATCTGGTGTTCTCCTTGACTTTTCTGTGGCTGCAGATCTAGCTAAGGTCTTTCTCACCTAATTCTGGCAGTTTAGTTTGTCTCTTTTAACCTTTTCTCCCCTATCCATATATACTATTTTCTTTTTCTTTACCTCCCTTCCTTCCTTTTGAGGTATTGGGATTTGAATTCAGTGCCTCATATTTGCTAGATAAGCACTCTACCACTTAAGCCATACTCCCAGTTCTTTTGCTTTTAGTTTGTGTTTCAGATAGGGTCTGGAGCTTTTTGCCTTACCTGTGCGTGGATCTCAAGCTTCCTACTTCCTACCTCCAGATTAGCTGTGATTATAAGCATGTACCGCCATGCCTGGCTCTGTACTGCTTCCTTCACATTTATATTTGGCCATTCTTACACCTTTTATCACCACATGAAGACTCAGTCCAATCCATCAAGAACCCGTATTTTCTCTGTCAAGTCAGTTGTTTCTGTAGAGGTCCTGTACTCCTTGCCAGGTTCCACTGCCCCTGATCTGTTCAGTCACTCTCCTGACTTTGGTTGAGATTTGCTCTTCTGAATGTCCAGTTGGTTTCAGGGCAGTCACTACCAATGTCTTCTGAAAATAGCTGTTAAGACAGGGAGTAAACATATATTGAGGGATACAAAAGGCTAGAATAAAGATAACTGCAAAAACAATCTATTGTCTCTTAAATATATTCCAAAGTACTAAAGTGCAAGGATCCTAGTACACCCTAGTACACCTAGAGGGGTGATGAGAAGGAAACTAGGTTACATTGATGAGCACAAATTGAAGACCATTTGCCTTATTACTGTCCAGTGGACTAGCTATCAGTGAATGTTGGTTGGACTTTGGGGTCTTATGACTTGAGCTAAACAAGATTTCCCCATATTTCCCAAACATTTATTGATTTAGGATGCCAGGAAAGCAGTGTTCGGTGAGGTCATCTGACTGAAATGAATGAGATGTTCTTTCCAAGAGGGAGGTCCCCTTGTGGGTATGGCCAATCTCGATGGTGATGGAATCTCTGCGAATCACAGCAGGTTGAAAAGTGAGGAAGTGAGTAATTCCCTCAAGAGCTGCCTTTCTCCGTCTTTTACCTATGGTGGCATTTTCTGTGAAGGTTATGAATAGCTGTGGTTTCTATTGTGATTATTGTGAGATGGAGAGTCATGGAATGTTGGTGTCAGGGGTTTCCAGATGTGTATGAATTGGATATGGACACCTCAACATTTTCTGGATGAATGGCTCTTCCATTTACATCATGGAATACAGATATGGCCATTGGCTCACTGTCATTTTCTAGCTTATTTGTTAAGGCATTTATACATGGAATCATTTTATTGACTATCTACTAGATTCCACGTAGGGTATCATGTGCTTTGGATATAGTGATGACTATGACAGATGAAGTTAACCTTTTCTGATAACTCATGGAACCACTAGGCCATAAATAAGGTGGATGGGGTGTTCTCCACGGGACTCCACTTCCTGCTCACTCTGGTTTTCTGCTCTCCTTCCCATGAAGTCCCTTCTCAGGTGGCAGTAACCTCTCCTGGGAGCCATAATAACAATGATGGTGGTGGCTGAACACTTTCCTGGAGAGGTTGGGGAAGTTGTCACTTGCTACACTGACACTGCCCTTGTAATGCTATTGTATCCACAATTAACACCTCCCTTCTCTCCCCCCCCCCCCCCCCCAGCTTGTTACCTCTTGGTGCAGTGCTAAAGTAACTCTTACCTTACTCTGTCAATAGAAAGTTGTTTCTACTTAATCCATAAAAGAGAAGTACACTGATTTATTCTGGATTGGACATATAATATATAAACAACAGGGTCTGCCACAAAATAGGTGTTCAATAAATATTTGAGAGAAAGATGTAGAAAAAGTGGAGGGGAGGAAGAAGAGTGTGTATTTAAAAGATTTGATAAAGTTATAAATATTTGCTTCCCTCTTCTTCAAAATTTACTGGAAATTGAAAAGTGAAGAAATGAAGGGTCAAAAAACAAAACAAAACCCCAAAACCAACCACCCCCACCCACAAAACCCAAAAACAAAACCAAAACATCACCAAAACAAAAAAACCAAGAAACAGAAAACACACACACACAACCAACCAACCCATCCTCCCCCAAACAAAACACAAACAAAAAACAAAAGTAGTTATACAGATTTGATGCAAAATGCTCTTTTCCTCCCAAGGAGCTGGGTTTACAAACATCAACAACACATCTTCAAACCCCTAACTACTTCTAACTGCCGAATCTAATATTCCCATCCTGGGTGTCTTTCTCTTTTCCTTCCAACCCTTCTCTTCCTCTTTCTCTCTCTTGCTCGGCTGTGTATTCTCAGCACTTGACACTTGGCTTTCAAAGGCACACTAGTCTAAACCAGTTTTTTTGGCATTCCTTTAGGGACCCCTGGTTCCTATTCTTCCTGCATGAGACTGAGAAGAGGAAAAGTCCTTTTCTTCTGTGTGGGTAGAGCACTGCCAAGCTTCTTATAAACCTCACATTCTTGCCAGTAATTGTTCAGTGGTCATTTTCAATTTTGTTTTGCTTACAGTACAGATCCATGGGAAATGATCCAACACTTCCATTGTTACTCTTGTAACAAAAAATGCTTCAAGCGGATCTGGAGACTACACTGAAGCAATCACTTCATTGCAATGTCCTTGTACAAATAAGGAGGAGGGAGGAGGGATGGAGACAGGGAAGAAAGGTATGGTCCTTATGTTGTGCTCAGTTTCGTCACCACATTTAGCGATGAAAGTTACTTTGAAAGAGCAAGACTCCGCTCTTGTCCCCGCGGGCAGTTGCACAGACCAACAGCACATCTATATCAGGAAGTTCTATTCTAGCTTTTACTGTGCTGATGGAAATAGCATCTTTCCAGATGGATTTCTGTTTATACAGTCTTTAAAATTTTAACTTGCACCCAGTTTCTCCCATTGGCTGGACTTCGAGTTCTAGTTTTCAAGACTTGAAGTCACAACTGTGTTTATAGAACAGGAAGAGAGGTGGCTCTTTTGGTGAGAGAAATGAAGCTGAAAGAAAATCCTCCTCATTAGGTCAGGTCTGGCCGGCACCATACTGGCCACATGGTGGATGGTAGGGTCTGGCATCTTGTCTTCATGCTGAGAGAAGGAAGTCCCTCCCCTCTCCCCCTCCCCCCCCCCCCCCCATCACCTGCCTCCCAGGTAATGGGAGTGTCCGGACCTCTGGAGGCAGGAGCAGGCACTTGGCTGATAGGTTACTGAATCTGTCAGTCCACTGCCTGGGACTGGGAATTTCCTGAGGATCTGACCCCTGCACAGACCTATTTAGGCCCAGACCAGCCTAGCTGGCAAGACCATGCCACATGTGTCTGTGTGATCATGTCCTGTGTCCTGTCTCCTGGCTCCTCTCCAGTCATCATGGCATCCCAATTCAGCTCTCCACTGGACAGCTTGTTGGTATTGTTTTTGTTATTTCTTTCCTCTTTAGCATGTTTCCTAGCTGTGTTATATATTTGTGTGCTGCAGGCCTTTGTAACAACTGGTGGCCTGCAGCCTGTTAACTGTATAATAAAGACTCCAATATTCTATATTAAAAAAAAAAGAAAATCCTCCTCATTACTAGGAATAGATGAACAGAACACATAATAAATGATACTGATAACTTGCCAACAGCATTTTTAGAATCTTAGTATGAAAAGTTGGAGCGATTATATGGTGAATACTCATACCCAATTAGCACTTTATTTACAGATAACCTAACTCTTCTATCCATTCTTTTAGCTATTTATTGAGCTTATTGTTATTACTTTTTGGATGCAGTTCAAAGTTACTTGCAGATATCAGCAATGATGGGCTTATTTCAAATCACAAGTGATACTAGAGGGGCTTTGACCAGAAGTGTGCTATATCAGGTATGATTAGGTTCAACCACACTCAACAAAAAAAGATTAGCTCCACATGATTTGTTTTTATTCATTCATTCATATTATTTTTGGTGCTGAGGACTGAACCCAGGACCATACACAAGGTAAACATACACTATCATTGCCTTCCTCCAACTTCTCATATCTGTGTGTGTGTGTGTGTGTGTGTGCACGCGTGCGCGTGTGCGCATACATGCATGCTGGTCCTGGGGCTTGAACTCAGGACCCAGGTGTTGTCCCTGAGCTTTTTAACCAAGGCTGATGCTCTACCACTTGAACCACACCTCTACTTTTGGCTTTTTGCTGATTATTAGAGATAAAAGTCTCACAGACTTTGTTGCTCTAGCTGGCTTTGAATCATGATCATCAGATGTCAAATTCCTGAGTAGCTAGGATTATAGGCAGGAGCAACTGGCACCCAGATTCTCATTTAAGAGTTTATTTTCTTTGGTAAAAGAAAGCCGAAGCCTGGCATCAGTGGCTCACACCTGTAATCCTAGCTACTCAGGAGGCTGAGATCTGAGGATGGCTGTTTGAAGCCAGCCCAGGCAGAAAAGTCCCCATGGGACTCTTACCTCCAATTAACCACCAAAAAACTGGAAGTGGAGCCTTGGGCAAAAGAGCTCAGGGACAGTGCCCAGACCCTGAGTTCAAGCCCCATAACTGCACATCTCATGCTCCTGCACCTCTGAGAGAGCCAAGTGAATGACCCACATGCCAGCTGGACTCTGCCATATCCAGAACTGAACTCTGCTCAGACCTAAGGGGTGCTCTGGCTGGCACGTGTATGCATGCACAGGTTAGTGTCTGTTCTCTTCACCTTTCTTTCTTTCCATTCCTCTCCCAGCCCATTAAGTCTCCCAGATACCTCTCAATAGATGATTCTTAGTCCTAAACATGACTTGAGATTCCCCCCCCCCCACCATAATTCTCCTGGCCTCCTATGAAAATCAGTGATGCAAATGGATAATTGAGTGAGGCTTGGGAGTTGCTTAATTCCACACATGGGAGATATACATATCTGGCTCCAGCCCAGCTGGCATTTATTCCACAAGTTATGTGCCTAATCTCTCTAAGCCTAAAGACTCTTTGGCATTCCAGAGATGAAGCTGGAGAAAGTCTTTATGAATCTATTCTTGATTTAAAGAGCAAACAATCTCTTCTAAGTGCAGGTGATCGACATTTAAAGAAAAAGAGAAAAAAGAACATGTATATTTCAACTTAAACACTAACAGATTTTGGTTAGGTGTCAGAAATATTCATATATCTCTGTGACCACAGTGGTAGGGGAAAATAACATGACTTCAACATTCATGCACACTGCTAGAGAATTTGAGGCACAAGCCTTTCATCAGAGTCATTTGGATCATTGCTAAAATCCTGTCTTCTGCATGCTACTCTGATATTCCATAGGCTTGGGGATTTTTACTTCTAACGTGTCACCTGCTGTTAGTGGTATCAATACCATGATCATATCTTGTTTATTGCTGCCTAAAAGATAAAAGTAATTTCAGATTGTAGTCAGTAGACTACAAGCAGTCTGCTGCTTCTTCTCAGCTAAGGTTTGTTTTATAATCATTTCCTATATTAAAGATGGCACTCAGTGTAACTGATTATTTTCCGCTAGAGTTTAATTGTAAACTTTTTTATGTTACGTAGAATCAGGTAGTTCATTTATATTTAAAGCAGAAGAGAGTATTTGAAGGAATTCCTAGAGTTAAATATGATGCATAGGCCAAATGTAGCTCATTATTTGTTTTTGCAAATAAAGATTTTTTTAATTTTTCTATTTTCCCTTTCTTTCTTTCTTTCTTCCTTTCTTTCTTTCTTTCTTTCTTTCTTTCTTTCTTTCTTTCTTTCTTTCTTTCTTTCTTTCTTTCTTTCTTTCTTTCTTTCTTTCTTTCTTTCTTTCTTTCTTTCCTCTTTCTTTCCTCTTTCTTTTTTCTTTTTTGCATGAATACCAGTCCTGGGACTTAAACTTAGGGCCAGGGAGCTGTCCCTGAGCTTTTTTTTTTCTCTCTCTCTCAAAGCTACCTCTCTATCACCAGAGACACATCTCCATTCTGGCTGGCTTCAAACTGCAATCCTCAGATCTCAGCCTCTAGAGTAGCTAAGATGATAGGGTGAGCCACCAGCACCTGGCTTGTTTTGCAAATAAAATTTTATTGTAATCCATCCTGTATTGTTGATGGTAGAGTTAAGCTGCAACAAAGACTAGAAGACCTGCAAAGCCATAAATATTCACTATCTCATTCTTTATAGAAAACATTTGCAGATGTCCTGGTCCACAGGCCTGTCTGAGGAACTCTCAGCTGACTTAAGAAAGCTTTTCTCTTAAAACCCAGCAGTAAGCAATAGCAGTTATCTTTTGCAGATATGAAACTTGGATCCTAACACTTTCTTCCGCCTTCCCTCAACCCTTTACCCTCAACTTGGAAAATGGCCCAATCAGTGAAATGAAACTTAGCCTGATCAGCAGTGTGTAGAAAGTGGAAGGTGAAAGTGTTGACATCTGCTTGTGGCTGTGGTCCCACGTTCGCCATCAGCATGTGACCTGGTGAAAGTACTCCGGTCAGCTTACCACCTCTCACTTTGTGGAAGATTGTCTGGAGTTAGCTGACAAGGGGTAGCGTTTGGCCTATGACGAAATAAATGTACTCATATAGGAATGTCACATATATTCAACACCTATATGGACACCTTAATAAACACATGTGTATTTTCAGACACTTGTTTAAATTGGGGGTAAAACACATATAACATAAAATCTACCATCTGACCTGTCTTTCAGTTGGCAGTTCAGTAATGTGAAGTTTGTTCACACTGCAAGGCAAAGGATCTCTTGTAGGTTATATATCATCTTGTAAAACCAGAACTCCATCCCACTCTGCCCTCCCGGAAGTCTCTAGAAGTTCCCATTCGACTTCTGCCTCTGTGATTGGACTACTTACGTAGTGAAAGTACCCTGATCTAAGTGGGATCATTTAGCATCTGTGTTTTTGTGTGTGATTGGTTTATTTTGCTAGTGTAGTCTTCTTAAAGTTTATCCATTGTACATGAAAATGTGCCTGTGTCTATATCTGTGTGTCTGTGTGTCTGTCTGTCTCTCATGTTAGAATTTTTTTTTGTGTGTGTGTCTCTGGGGGTTAAATCTTGTACACACCAGACAAGCATTCTACTATGGAGCTACCCTCCTACCCTAGAATTTCTTTGTTTTTAGAGGCTGAGTACTGCTCCTTAATAGGTATGTGCCCCATTTTGCTTATTGATACACATTTGTGTATTGATGGGCACTTGATTGTTTCTACCTCTTGGCCTTTGTGAATAATGTTACTGTAAATGTGGGTATACACACCTGTTTGAGACTCTGCTTCCCACCCTTTCTGTTTGTATCTAGAAGTGGATTGCTGAATCGCAAGGTAATTGTAGCTTTCATGTTTTAAGGAAGGCATACTTTATCAGGTATGTGTATCTTAACCTCTTACCTCCTTCCAGATCTTATCTACTCCTGCTACAGTTGGTTCTGGTCCCCAGAGAAGCTGATGCAGTGAGCAGTCGGAAGAGCACAAGCTTCCTGGAGGAAATATCTGAGAAGGATAAAGACGAAGACGCAGGAGTGGCTGGGATAGTATGTATAATGAAATGCAGATCAGACCAAAGGAAAGACAGACGATTGTATAATAGGTAGTTAGCGCTTAATGTAATTCCAATAAGTTTGCCGGTGGCTTGATGGGGAGTCTTTGAGCCAAAGTGGAGAAAGTTCTGTGTCTCCTAGGAATGGCATAAAGATGGGTGGCTGGGAAAACAGGGCCTCTGCACAAGGAAGGGTGGATTAGCTGAAGTAATAGGTTTGTCACAGCTGTCTTTTGCTGTGACAAATTACACGAGACAAACAACTTAAAAGTAGGAAATGATTATTTTAGTTACTGGTTTCAGGGTTTTTCATCTCAGTGTGCTTGGCTTTGCTGCCATTGGGCCTGTGGCAATCTAATATGTCATGGTGGAAGCATGCAGCATAGGAAAGCTGCTTGTCCTATGGCCAGGAAGCAAAGAGGGGGTGCGGTGGGGGGTCAGGGTGCCCGTGTTGGATACTTTTTGTCACTATGACAAAAACGCCTGGGCAAAACAACACAAGGAAGGAAAGATTTATTTTAGCTCATGGTCTCAGAAGTTTTATTCCATCATGGCAGGCAACAACCCTGCAGCAACTTAAGTGATATTCAAATTGAAACACACATCTTCTTGGGCTGTGTTGAAGTCTTTCTACAGATTGTGCAGACACGAGTAGTTTTAATGGGCTTACTTTTCTTATGTGTTGGAAACATGAACCTGCCCAAGAGACAGTAAGTACTTAGGGACACCCATTTACCTTTCCTATCTATGAGTGAAGAGAAATAACACATTCATGCCTACCTTGCCTTGAGCACTTTATCCTAGGGTGAAAAACCATTTTGGGGGGAAAAAACCAGGAATAACTCAAAATCTGGTCATAGATGTTGAAGAAATGAATGACTAATAATGGAATAAAACTCTACACCATTGCCATCTCAGTTGGTCTTCAGTTTTTGGCTTCCTGTGAAATTGAAGCAGGTTCCAACTAAGCTGTCAGCAGAAAAGTCATTGAAAATAACTTTTGAATGCTACATACCAGTGGCCCATACCTGTAATCCTAGCTACTCAGGAGGCTGAGATATGGGAGTTGAAGGTTTGGGTAGAAAGTCTCTAAAACCAGCAAAAGCCAAGGCTGGAGGAGAGGCTCATGTGATTAAGTATAAATCCAGAAAACAAGTGCAGCATGCATGAAGCTGTGAGTTTGAACCCTAGCACTACCAAAAAGCCAAAAAGTGTTGATGATGGGTTACTTTGCTGTTTCAGTGTAAATAGATCTTTTTAGATGGGAGAAGGTATAGTCACTTGACCTCAAAGATGGGTGGGGCTGGAGGAGAGGCCAGGAGGGGTTAAGGATTAATTTACTGGATCAGGCAGATTTTTATCATCCCACACCAGAATCTAGACTGAGAATTGGGAGGATTGGATTCAGTTCATGTTTGGCCATTTTTTGAGTAATCTTGGGACTAGCAGCTAGCCTCTTGATGCTGTTTGTCTTTCATTTGTAAAAGAAACATTGAAGAAAGTGATCGGAACTTTTTTCCCCTTTCTACTCTAGAATGACTGCTGAGTTCTGAAAACTACAAATCATTTGGAAAAGCTCTGTAGCTTTGACTTCTACTTCTCATCCTAAAATTTATGGTGAACTTTCTAAGTCATTTAAAAAAGACATAAGAAAGTAAAAAAGAAACTGGGTGCTGGTGGCTTATATCTGTAATCCTAGCTACTCAGAAGGTTGAGATCTGAAGACTGCGGTTCAAAGCCATCCTGAGCCAGAAAGTCTGTGACACTATCTCCAATTAACCACCAGAAAACCAGAAGTGGTGCTGTGGCTTAACTGGTAGAGCACTCATCTTGAGCTGAAGAGCTCAGGGACAGCACCCAGGCCCAGAGTTCAAGCCCCATGACCACCACCACCACCACCACCAACACCAAAAAGTAAAAAATATGAAGAAAAGAAAAGAAGACATCTTTCCTCTTCTCTTTGAGAAACATTCAGATGGCTCTGCCTCTAATAGTTGCCTGGGTAGAATTTTCCATCTTAGCACCAAGTGGCTCAACCTGGTTTTAACTAATCTCTTTTCTGTAGTCTCCTAATTTAACAAGAGGAACTGGACGAGTCAGACAGTGTGTGGGAAGACTGAAGAAAATAAAGAAGGTATAGAAACCACTAGAGATGGAGATAAGTTAAACATTCTGGCAAATTGTCACGGTGTATTGCTCATGCGGAATGGCTAGGCAGTTGGGAAGGTAGTTAAGAGAATGGCTTTAAATGCTTCATCTAATTGCAAGCAGCTGTCGATTAGTGGAGCTTGACCAACTGTTTTTAATTCAGTCGGTGGTGTTGAAGAGAATGGGACTTTTAAGGAAACCTGGCAGGGGCTGTGTGCTGTATGGAGTTGCTAACACTTTTTTCAGAGGTCATGGAATGCAGTCACTACTAAGAGACGCTGTCTGAAGCCATGGTAGGCTGTCAGGATAATGCTTTTCCTAAACTTTATCAGCATGTGTTGAGTTCTGGGTGGGAGGCAGACTTCTCTGTTGTCCATATTCTGGAATTATTTTGGGGGTGTGATTTGCCCCAGCAGTTGAGTGTCTGACTGCCTCCTTTCCAGACAATGGTTTTTCAATGATAGTGGTGAATCTAGAGTGAGAGATACCATCTTTTATGAGTTTTCTTAGGAGTCTTTTTCCTTCCTTCCTTCCTTCCCTTCCTCCCTCCCTTCCCTTCTTCCCTTCCCTTCCCTTCCCTTCCCCTTCCTTCCTTCTTTCCTTCCTTCCTTCCTTCCTTCCTTCCTTCCTTCCTTCCTTCCTTCCTTCCTTCCTTCCTTCCTTCCTTCCTTCCTTCCTCCTCCACCCCCAGTCCCAGGGCTCAATCTGAGGACCTTGGGGCTATCCCTGAGCTTCTTTGGCTCAAGGTTAGTGCTCTACCACTTGAGTCACAGCGCCATTTCTGGCTTTTCCTGAGCAGTTTATTGGCTACAAGAGTCTCACCGACTTTCTTGCTCAGGATGGCTTTGAACCACAATCCTCAGAGCTCAACCTATTGAGTAGCTAGGATTACAGTCATGAGCCACCAGTGCCTGGCATTTATTTATTTATTTATATTGGTCCATGGGGCTTGAACTCGGGGCCTGAGCACTGTCCCTAAGCTCTTTTGCTCAAGGCTAGTGCTCTACCCCTTTGAGCCACAGCGCCACTTCCTCTCTCTCTCTGTCTCTCTCTCTGTCTCTCTCTGTCTCTGACTCTGTTTCTCTCTCTCTTTTCAAGCTTTTCTTTCTTTTGTGATGGTCCTAAGGCTTGTACTCAGTGCCTGAGCTTTTTTACTGAAGTAAGCACTCTACCATTTGAGCCACAGCTTCACTTCCCACTTTTTCCTTTTTTAATTGTTAATCAGAGATAAGAGTCTCATGGATTTTCCTTCCCAGGTTGGCTTCAAACCACAATCCTCAGAAGTCATTCTCCTGAATAGCTGGGATTACAGGCATTAGCCACTTACACCCAGCTATAATTGCTATTTTTTTTAAACTTACTTTATAGGAGAAAGTAGAAACATTTGAACTAGTCTCTTATAATTGTAAAATATGCTCAAAATTATCTAAATTTAAGAGTTTCCTGGAAGATAAAGTTTTGGGTATCCCACACATAAGCCTTATGCATTATTTGATGTAATTATTCCTTTTGTTTTCCCTAACAAGATTTGCAATCTTTCCTACTTATTTTTAATTTTATTTCCTTTCTTGTCATACATTTAAAAAAGTTATTTTAATGTTTCTCCATTGCAAATGGAAGTAAACCACTAACTGGATAAAACCTAGGCCTCTGTGAAACTAGGAAGGTTTGGTAGTTTGAACAGTAGCTGCCTAACTGGTCTGAAGATGTGAGAGAGATAGATAAGAAACTCTGAGAAGCCAGGTACCAGTGGCTCATGCCTATAATCCTAGCTATTCAACAGGCTGAGATCTGAGGATTGTGGTTCAAAGCCAGCCTGGGCAAGAAAGTCCATGGAACTTATCTCCAATTAATCACCGAAAAGTCAGAAGTGGAGCTGTAGCTCAAGTGGTAGAGTGCTAGCTTTGAGCAAAAAAGCTCAAGGATAGTACCCAGGTCCTGATTTCAAGCCTTAGGACCAACACCAAAATACAAAACCAAAAAATCTCTCAGGAGAAAAGGCCTAGACTTCTTCAGTGCTGGATACCACCTGAATTTATAGTCTGAATTTCAATGTCCTGAATGAGAAAGTTTAAAAAGTTACAGGAAAATGGCAAAGTAAATATCCTAATTATATACCTGTACAGAGAATCTTCATTAATTTCGTTCATAGATAGAAGATGATCACAATCATTTTCATAGTGATATCCTCTATCTACCTCTCTATCTAGATCCATAACTAGTATACTTCAAATTGTGGGTTTTTTTCCTTCTCTTTTGCAGTACTGGGACTTGAACGCAGGGCCTCCCATGTGCAAACAGGTACCCTACCACTGAGCACAACTCTGCTCCCAGTCCTCTGTGTGTGTGTGTGTGTATGAAAACCAAAGTTTAAAACAACAAAATGGAAACAGTAGTGATGAAATTACATATGATTTTATTCCTTAATTTGCCATTTTCCTGTAACTTTCTCAATTTGCTGTAAAGAACATACACTGTTTTTCTCATGGGGCAGGGAATCTCTTATTTTGTAATAAATGTTAAATTTTTATCATAAAGGATTTCATTTCTTGTCAAGATCAAACTAAGGAGGGGATTCAAGTTTCAGCAAGGAAGAGAAAAAAAAATCAAGAGGGACAGCACTCAATAAACACCTAATTTTGTTTCTGCTCTTGTGCCTGTTTGAAGCACTCGCACTTGTTTTGACTCAGCAAGATAAGTCAGCTCATCAGAAAGTCACAATTTCTACCAGCTGTTTTGGATGTTTGAGGTTGTGTTTTCCTTTCAGTGAACTTCATTGCCTATCCTTCAAGCAAGCCGTGAGGCAGGCTGGGAGGAAAGCTGTGAATCTTGTGACGTCTATGAAGATTTAACAAGGCCACTCCATCTGTGTTGATTCGACTTTTCCTGGGAAGGTCCCTCAATGTCAGAAACATCAGCTGCTACTCAGGGTGGGATGTTGGTCCGACAGTTGGTGGCCACAGCAGTGAATCTCGTAGATGTCCCAGGGAACAACAGGACAGAGATGTGAGTGACAAGTCGGTGTGGGGTACGGCTCACAACTCCTTGTTTGGGTTCTAGTTTTCATGTAGTCATTCCTTTCCACAACCCCAAGGTTTGGGAAGGAAGCTATTTAGTACTGAATGCCACCATCTTTGCCCAAGATCACCGAGGCTTTGAGTTGGAAGTCAGGGGGTTCTGGTTGTTTTCATGAAGCAGGATTTCTGGAAACATTTTGGGAAGAAAAAGCCGACTTATGTGGGAGTCACCATCTCAGTTGCTGAACTCTGGCACCCCCCCGCCCCCACACACACCTCCCCAACGCATCATACTTTTATAAGAAAAAAAAAAGACAAATGGTGAAGTTTCTAGTGGATGTTGGGATTTTGCTAGAAAGATTCCAGAGCTGAGTGCAGGTTTACCTGAGTTTTCAGAGTTATTCTGTATTTGGATTTAGTATTACTTCTTGTGGTCTTTGCTCCCCTTCCCTCCCCTTTAAAATTCCATTCTATTTGGCTGCAGATGAAGCAAGAGTATTCTTATTATTTTTCTTTAAAGGGCTATTTGCAAAGAGTCGCCTAATTGAACAGGTACTATGCATGGCCACAGAACAGATTATTATAAATCAGAGTTCTTCCATTCAGAGAACTCACACAAGAGGCAAGGAAGGTAAATACAGGCATGAGGCATGGTGCTAAGTGCTGCGCTAAAGATTTTCTGGGAAAAGATTTAATCACTAGAATTCCAGGAAGGCTGGCCAAGCTGTGGACCTGGCTGGTCTTCTGTCCAATTGCAGAGAAAATTACTAGAACTTAAGCATCTTAAACCAAGGGTCATGAATGATTTGGCTAGCACAATTCATTGTTATTACATCAGTCAAGAATTTCAGTTATAAGTGTTAAAACCTCAGCCTGAGGATAGGGTAATCTAACTTCAGGTTCTGCTGGATCCGGATGCTATTGTCAGGAGTATGCCCCTCTCATTTGTTGGCAGTTTTCTTCAGTGTTGGTGTCATTCTCTGCGGCCCTCTTTCCCGTGGTGTTGCTGGCTCCCAGAAGCCCCAGAATTACAGCTTTTTGTTTTGGCAATCTCAGAGCACGGAGAGGCTAGCTCTCATTGGAGCACCTTGAATCACGTGCTGGCTCTGAAGCAATCATCCCAGGCTGTATGTGGCCTCTGCTCATTGGCTATATTTAAGTTTTGAGCCTTCCTCAGTTCTCAGGAGTTAAAGCAAATCTGTCTTACCTGACCTACAAGGACTGAGAACTACAGAATAGTAGTTCCCAAAATAGAAATGAGGAGCTGTTTTTAGAAGAAAGAAGGCTGGATATGCACTTCTACCCTCAAGTCCCTGTGTCTTTCTCAGGGTTTTTTTCTTTTCCTTTTTTTTTTGGTCAGTTGTGGGGCTTGAACTCTGGACCTGAGCGGTATCCCTGAGCTCTTCAGCTCAAGGCTAATGCTTTACCACTTAAGCCACAGCACCACTTTGGTTTTCTGGTGGTTTATTGGAGATAAGAGTCTCACGAACTTTTCTGCCCAGGCTGGCTTTGAACCATGATCCTCAGATCTCAGCCTCCTGAGTAGCTAGGATTTCAGGCGTGAGCCACCGGTGCCCGACCTCATAGAGTTGTTTTAATTAGGATGATCCCAAGCTAGTGGAGTGGTGCTGGTGATTTTTTTTTTTTTTTTTTTTGCTAGTAGTGGGGCTTGAACTCTGGGCCCGGGGTCTGTCCATGGGGTTCTTTTGCTCAAGGCTAGCACTCTACCACTTGAGCCACAGTGCCACTTCTGGCTTTTTCTGAGTCGTGTATTGGAGATTATAGAGTCTCATGAACTTTCCTGTCCTGGGCTGGCTTTGAACCATGATCCTCAGATCTCAGCCTCCTGAGTAGCTAGGATAATAGATGTGAGACACCAGTAACCAGCAATGCTGGTGGTCTTTAACTTCAATGGAGAAAGGTTTGGGGTTTCTAGATTTCTGATTTCTTGTTTCTCAGAAGTTCTTTATCCCTCTGCAAGATGTAAACTTTATTTCCAGCAATGAGATTGTCCTCTCCAGGGGTTTAGACAGAGATGGTCCCCAGCCCCACTGCATCAGGAGCTGCTACTTTTATGTTTGTGTGACTGAGAACAGTGACTCAAATGTTTGGGGACAGTAGTTCTCAAGGTTGTGAGGCCTGGCTCAGCAGAAGCAACATCACCTGGAAAGCAGTGAGAAATGAATATTCTATGGCCTCAGCCCAGACATACTGAGTCAGAAACTCCAGGATCAGGTCTGGACAGCTGTGTGTGCTTTCATAAGCCCTCCAGATGATTCTGATATATGCTCAAGTTTTCAAAACCCTGATTGAGGGAGTAGTCCAATGCAGACTATTCTGGAAAGGCTGGGACTTTTCTGTTTTATATTCTGCCTCCCTCAGCACCAGACACCAAAAAAAGAAGGAAAAAAACCCCTCGTTCTTGAGGTTCCTGGTTGGGAGTGAAGAAATTACTGTGTGTGTGAAGTAGCAGCTTTGTACAGAGATGCTGCAGAGAATCTGGGTAGACTTTTGTTGGCTGCACCTAGGGAAAGAAATAGTACTGGAAGTATTGTAACCTCCAGTCCCATCTTAGATAAAGGATTATTCTCCAAAGGGATGTTGTTTGATACAGATGTGCTTGAGTGATACTCACATTTAGAGATCTGAAATCCATTCGTGATCATTTTATTATTTTATTTTGTCAGTCATGGGCTGTGAACTCGGGGCCTAGGCACTGTCCCTGAGCTTTTCTGCTCAAGGCTGATGCTCTACCACTTTGAACCACAGATCTACTTGCAATTTTCTGGTGGTTAATTGGCGATAAGAGTCTCATGGACTTTGCTGCCTGAGCTGGCTTTGAACCATAATCCTTAGATCGTGTGATCATTTAAATTATTCAACATATAATACTAGGCTGGGTTCTGGAGATGCAGTTACCAACATGACACATGTGTTTGCTGCCCTCATGGAGCTCAAAGTCTAGTGGAATATAAAGACATATAAATAAATGTTAATGGTAAGGTGTGATTTGATAGGAATGTTAATAGTAAAGTGTGATTTGATAGGAATGAGGAATACAAGGTACTTGGGACTTTACATGCTGTTCTGATTGCTAGAGGAAGAATTGCACTGGGATTAGAAAGATGACTGGTCATTGGTATAGAAGAGGAGACAATGCCAAAGTAACAGTTACAAAAGTCTATTATTCAGGGAGAACTTGATGAGTTCAAGGAATTAAAAAAATTATCACACAACCCACAAGCATTCACTATGGCTGAATTGTAGAGCTTGAATGGAGACAAAGGAAAAGGGTGGGGAGCTTTGGTGCCGGTGGTACATCCTAGCTACTCAGGAGGCTGAGATCTGAGAATCATAATCAGCCAGGAGAGTCTATGGTTTGTTTTTTTTTTAAATCACCAATTAACCACCAAAAAGTTGGAAGTGGAGCAATGGCTCAAATAGTAGGGAACTAACATTGAGCAAAAAAGCTCAAGGATAGTACTCAGGCTCTGAGTTCAAACCTCAGGACCAGCACCCACCCCCGCCCCCCACTCACAAAGTGGGTGGGCCAACTTATAGAAATCATATTAGTAAATAAGGACTTATCCTGAGCTCTTACTGAAGAGTTTTAGGCAGAGGAAGTGAATGCACTGGATTTATCAGTAATGAGTGTGTAAGACATAGGGCAGAGTCAAGATCACCGGCAGGAAGAGAAGTCAGAAGGCTGCTGTGTTAATTCAATAAAGACAAGTCACAAGTCTGTTGTGGCAATGTTGGGTGGTGGCCTCTTGGCCTAGGCTAGTAACAATGGAGTTGAAGAGCAGTGGGTAGATTTGGGACCTGGTGTATGATTGACATGTGGATCAAGGGCAGGCATGTTCATAAGAGGACTCCTAGGTGGCCATCTTGAGAACCCAAAGTAAATGGCATTCAGTGTACCAATAGAGAACAGTTGAGGAAGCCTGAGTCTCTAGGAGATGGTGTTGCCATCAGATTTAAACTCAGATCAGAGGTCTGGATAGGAGAAAATATTGATAGGCATCAACATATGAATGTCACCAGGGCCAAGGAAGCGCATGTGATCACGGGGGACAGGACAGCCAAGAGACGCAGGAGGAAAGTCAGCACATGGATTGTGGAAGCCATCACAAAGGCCAAAGGGGAGAAATTTCAATATTCGCTGGAAATGTCTCATGGCAATAAAATGACGGTTTTCTACCTACGATCAGCTCATGTCTTCTCTGGGGAAGTTGCACATCCTTCTGCCCAGGCTCACAGAAACTCTTTTCAGGAAACATGGCTTTCCTGTAACTACTTTCTTAGATAAAATGGCACTTGCTGAGTCATAATTTACTGCAGGAGATCCCGTCCTACCCTTCCTTTCAACCTGTCTCTTCCTGAGCAAAATCCATTACATTGCTTACCTACTTCTCACGCTTATCTAATGTCATTTGTATTTTGCTGTGCCTCTGACTCTCAGCATGCTTTTCAGATAGACAGTCACAGACAGAGGTGGACTTTGCAACTGTAAGTTACCCAGGTATTGTGGCGGCAGCGCTTCTCCTGGTACCCAGCTGTAATGTGTTCTGTGATCAGCTCTCAGACCCTGTTGACGACACTGTTGACTTCCCAGACTGAATTAGTCTTCTTTTTTTCTTCTTTCTCTTTCTACAGCTGGACACTCTGAGGAGTTACTTGAACCAGAATTAGAGAGGTCCAGCTGATATATCCATCTGCACATTTTTTGGTTCCTTTTGGTGCTAGAAAGCTCTTCGTGTTCTGATAGCTTATTCATTAGGGAACAGTAGGGAGGGAAGCCTATCCGGATCATCTCTAACAGCACTGCAAATGGCCTTATGATTTCTATGGCCAGAACTGTCAGTCAAAGTGAGAAGGACTCTTTAAAAATAGAGAACTAAATGAAGACAGGCATTCTTGGCAATTTATATTTTGTTCCTTAATGATCACATTCAGTGAAATGGTTGTGACAGGGTAGAATTATTTGTGCAATGTACTGCATGGAAGAGATGAAGTGTATTTTCAACCTTTTTTTTTGTCCTGAAAATTCCATGAAGGCTGAAGAGCTAATATAGAGTCTGACATGACAACTATAGCAATATATTCATGGATTTAGCTGATAATTCCCAAATCTAGTCCTCTCTTCTCTCTTAAAGCTTGACCCAATATCTCCAGCCATTCTTTGGCTTTTTTAAAAAAAAAAAACTTAAGTGTCTTAGTAACACCATCTCAAAGTCTATAGATTTTTCTGGGTTTGTTTTCCTTCTCCAAACATACTTCCAGATACTGAAGGATGATTGTAACTCCTTTCTCTCCTTCAGTAAGTAAAGTTGCTTCAAACCTATTCCTTTGATGAAATATTGAGGCTATCTTTTAAATTGCTCATGTGCTTAGTTTTTGAAGGTTTTTTTCTTAGGTAAAAGCTGTTGGTGGAATAAAGTTTTGATGCTGATGAAGTAACTTCCATTTTTCTATAGTGTTCTGATGGCTGTTGGCTACATATTAAACACAAGTTTGAACACAAATGTGTAAAACAATAACTATTTTACTATGCTTTTGGGTCAGGAATTTCTAAAGGGCATAGTGGGGTTGACTTCTTAGAGGCTCTTGTTTCCTGTTTTGGAGGCTTCTCAACATTTAGGGGCAGAAACAACTTTTTCACTCATATTTGGAACTTGAGGGAGGAGACTTGAAGACTGAGACTTCCCCCTCAAGCACTTTCACATGGCCTGTCTATGTGGCTTGCTTGACTTCCTCATAGCATGATAGCTGCAAGAGAGGCAGGTGCAGGGTTCTAGTCTACTGCTGGTGCAGGGTTCTAGTCATTACTGTTCCTGTGTATGAGGCAGACCCTCTTTGTATAAATAACAAAGGGAAACAGTCACACAGAAAGCATTGCCAATGTATCTCGTGGTTGCAAGTGAGCTATAAGTTGTCCACCTTCAAAAGGAGAGGCTGTGGACCCACTTCTTATTGGGAAGAATGTCCAAGTATTTGTGATATGTTTTCAAATGTCCATGCAGCTGGATTGAGGAATACGCTATAGCTTCTGTCTTTGGAATTTGGCCTCAGTGGTGCAGAGAACTGCACCTGCTATATAGTGCTGGTAATCCAGGAAAACAAATCTGAAACAGGAATGTAATAATCATTTGCTTAAATTTATCAAAATTTAGAGGGCTATAGGTATATGGCTCAAGTGGCAGAATATTTACCTAGCAAGTGTGAGAGGTCCCGAGTTCAAAATTCAGCCAGGATTACAACTATGTTAATAAATACTATATCACTAATATGTATAACATAATAAACACAATATATTATAAACACAAATATAAACACATAATACATGTGGGAAGATGTCTGTTTTCTTTAATAAGCTGACATTGATCTTTAAATATTTAAAAAGGTACTTCTGGGAGTTTTGCTATTTCGCATCTGGTAATAAGTGGGAAATGGCATTGCATCAATCCAAGTTCAGCTTGAGAGGCAGATGGTATTTTTGAAGAAGTTAGTGTCAATGGGAGGCCATAGCCACACAGACCACCTCCAGCCCATCTGCACAGACTTAGTATGTCTGGCAAGTAAAACCCCCTCCCTCTGACTGCTTTGACTGCCTCCCTAAGTTCCCCCCCTTTTTCTTTTTAAATCTTGAGTTTTGAGTTTTTGATGAGTCATCAAAAAGGGCCACTGGATTCTCAAGAACTTCCAAGGCTGTGGCTTTGGAGAGGGGCTGTTTTCTTGTCTTATCATATCTTGTTACATTGGTTAAACAAATACCCATCCAGAGACATTAATGTCTCAAGCACTATTCTTCAAGCCAAGAAATAGAATTCCAGAAAACGAGCCCAAAAGCAGCTGGTATTTCTGCCTTCATGAAACTCACATGTTGGGAATTGTTGAAGTTATAACTTGTCCAGTGACGCAGGAGAGATGGGGGGGGGGGTGTTTGGGAAGCTTCTAATAGGTGCAGTTGACACTGGAAGCTCAGCGAGGATTCCTAGAGGAAGCAACAAGCCAGCTACGAACTCAGGTCTGATTAGGTGTCAATCAGAAAGAAGAAGGGAGAGAGAGATACTGGCAGAGAGAAGTAGGAACAGGATTTAAAAGGAGTCAGCCTGAGCCACGTCCAGAGTGAATGGAAAAGAATGTAGGATGGGTAGAAATGGGTAGAAATAGGAGTGGGGAGGGAAAGAATCAGAATGTACAAACTCTAGGCACTATAGCATATCAGTCAGGATTCCTACAGAACAAGTGAGACATACAGGGATGACAATTAAAAATATTCCAGCCATTTATAAATAGGCAGAACCAATACTCTACAATAAATCATAGAAATAAATAACTATAACTGGTAAGTCTGAATTCTACAGGGCAAGTTAGCAGCAAGGCTAAAAAACATAGTTAAGAGTTGATGCCATAATCTTGAAGTAAAATTCTTTCTTTTTTTATGCAAAGAATTTGTTGTTTTCTGGGAAATCTTGATTTTTTTAAACTCTTACAGTCATCCATTGGTTGGATGAAGTCACAGTCATCCATTGGTTGGATGAAGCCAACTAGTACTTAACTGATTGTAGACATTAAACACATCTATGAAATATTGTCACACTAACATCTACAATAGCATGAGCTTAAATAACTTGGTGCTTGAACCTAGCAAAGTTGGCACAGAAACTATCCATCACATATGGTTGAGTTTTGTCTTGTCACTAATGGAAAACTCTAGGGGTGTTTAGAAGGGGTGATGTGATTAAACTTGTTTTTCCCCAGTGCTCTTATGCTATTAAAAGATGGATGCTGAATATTGCAATCATGGGAGGCTTTTGTAATATCCTAAGACCTGTGAAAGTACTCATGAAATCTCTGTTCCTACACAGTGCCCTAGCATGGGACTGGTCAGATTCTCCTTCTACATAGCCTCTTACCATCTTGAAATGACTTCATAGGTGGCCATGTCATGTTTTGTTTTATTTTGTATTGGTTTGTCTTTTCCCAACCAGGATGGAACTTATTTGGAGATAGGAACCATATCTTGTTCACCAGTGCATCTATAAGGCCTAGAACAATGTCTGGCATAGACATCATCCAATAAGCATTTCTGGGCGTGAGTTTGAAAAGGTTAGCACTCCCTACAAAGTGCTTTATGAAGAATTAAGGAGTATCATCCGAATCAGAAAATGAAAAAAAAAAGTTATATTCTTTTAGTTTCCTTTGGCATGATGAATAGGTGGTCTTTCAAGTACTTTGCATCTGTTTTGGAATAATTTATTAGGTAACTTTTTATTTTGAAAGGAGATTAGATTTGCAGAGAAGTTACCAAGATAGTGCCTGGGGCATTGTGTATCCATCGTTCTACTGCTAACATCTCGGATGGCTGTGGTACATTGTCAAAGCAAAGAGACGCAGGTGCATTGTGAGTGACTAAACTAAGATTGTACTTGGCATTCACCAGCTTTCCCATTCATGCCCACTTTTCTGCTCCAGGATCTAACTCTAGTTATCAGCATTGCTTGGTCATCATGCCTTCCCATGCTCTGTGACAAATTCGTAATTGTTGCTTTTCATGACCTTGAAAGTCTTGAGGAATACTGGCTAGATTTCCCATAAAATGCTCCCCCATTGTGGGTTTGTTTGATGTTTTCTCATGAAGAGATTGTGTGGTTGTGGGGTTTTGGGTGTCCTTCTTGTCATGACAGGGTAGATCATGTCACTGAGGATATGAATCTTCACCATTTGGTTAAGGTAGCATTTGCCAGCAAGTCTTCTCCACTGACCAGATACTGCTTTTTTTCACTTCCCTACTGTATTTTTTTGGAAGTGAGTCAATAAATTTCACCCAGCCCCAAGCAATGAAGAGGGAAGGGAAAAAGCTCTGGCTCCTGGGGTGAAGCATGTCTACATATGTTCTTCAGAATTTGGCCACAAGAACAGATTCATTTGCTCATTTCTTCGTTTACTTATATCAGCAGAGACTTATGTATGCTTATTCTTTGGGTAATAATCTGATAGGATGCTATTTATTTTGTGGCCTAAGTTGTTACATGTTTGGTCATTGGGAACTCTTTAGGGTAGATTCCTATGTCCCTTGACATGGCCTCATCCATTTGGTTTTTAAGCACATCTCTATTTTCTGGTACTATAAAATACTTCCTGTGTATCTTACACTTAACTTGCCCCAGCCCTAGACTCAGCTCTCTGCAAGGAACTGGTTTCATTTTGTTACTAAGTAGTATTTAGAATCCAAGGTTCTCTAGTAGACGTGCTCCTTGCTCCTGGGGTCTCACTGACTCTATGCTGTCAGCAGGCATAGCCACGAAGGTACACTTGTATGTGTTAGTTCTACAAACCATGATAACCATGAGGCTTTTTGTTTTTGCGTGTGTGTGTGGGGTGGGGGGGGGGGGGAGAAGGAGGCGGGCGGGTCATGGGGCTTGAACTCTGGACTTGGGTGCTGTCCCTGTGCTCTTCAGCTCAAGGAGAGTGCACTACTGCTTGAACCACAGTGCCACTTCTGGTTTTCTAGTGGTTTATTGGAGATAAGAGTCTCATGGAGGGCTGGGAAGGTGGCTCAGTGGTAGAGCGCTTGCATGCATGAGGCCCTGGGTTCGATTCCTCAGCACCACATAAGCAAAAAGAAAAAAGCTGGAAGTGGCGCTGTGGCTCAAGTGGTAGAGTGCTAGCCTTGAGCTGAAGAGCTGAGGGACAGCGCCCAGGCCCAGAGTTCAGGCCCCATGACCGGACCCCCCCTCAAAAAACAAAAAGAGTCTCATGGACTTTCCTGCTCAGGTTGGCTTTCAACCGTGGTCCTCAGATCTCATCCTCCTGAGTAGCTAGGATTACAGGCGTGAGCCACCGGCACCCAGCTTAACCATGAGTTTAAATTAATGTCTTGCTTATAATTCAGCTACGCAGTCTTCATCTTGGATTTCTCTATTGTTCATCTGAGTTCCTTCTCCAATAGTAAAAATCCTGGTACCCACCATACACTGTTTATAAACCTAATCTATCCATTTTTCATATGTTCTCATGAGAAATCAAGTTATCAAGTAGAGTATAGAGTTTATACGTGGTTCCTTTGTTTTCAATATGGTTATTTATTTATTTTTAGCAAGCAAATGGTACAACACAGTAGTTGAGGACACAGTCTCTAAAATCAGATTGCCTGGATTCAAATCCTTTTCTTTTCCATTTATTAGCTAACTAATATTGGATGAAATATTACCCTCTCGTATTTCATCTGTGAAATAGAGATAATAATGCTATTTACTTCATGAGGTTACTTGAAGATTAGATAAATTTGTATATGTAAAGTGCTCAGAATATATTGAGTGGCATGTAGAAAATATCACTAGGTACATCTACATTAGTTGAGTTGAGAATAATGCCAGGTAAATTTGCGTTATTGTATTCTATCTTGTTATAGTATGTCAGCAAGAGTTATATACAACTTCCTCTTTACATTTCCTTCTATTCAGCCATTCATGGTGTCTTTCTTACTGGAGTTTATTGTTCAATCTTATCTCCATCAGTTTTTTGTGTGTGACTCAAAAAATGCATTGAGATTTAAGTCTAAGATTTTTTAAAATGTATTAACCCTGTAGACTTTGGCCTTTTATTGAGATCACTGATCATAGCTACTCTACAATTCTAGAGTTTTCCTACAACAAGTGAAGGATTGAGTCGGTGTGAGCCAATGTATAACTGGAGGGATCTGATTTCTTCTGTAATGAAGCTTTTTTTGTGGTGTTTGCTTGGAAAATCATAGATTATAAAACAAAACAAAACAGAAAAAAAGAAAACTTGAAATAGATGTTGGGGGTTTCACTCTGAACACTTATGATAATGAGTATTGTTGTTATTACTATTATACAGCAAAATGGACATGGTTTCTGCCCTTGATAGTCAGCACTTCTGGGCATGTGCTTGTGTTACCGGAATTTTAATTAGGCTTCAATGAACCCAGCTGCAGCTGTATCAGCAGTCTTTTACACCGGTTTTGTTTCACATTTGACAGTTGATAAAATACAATCTGTATTTCCCCACCATTTTCTCTTTATCAAAAAAGGGGGAAAAACCCACAAAAGACACAACCTAAAAATTAGAAACAAAACTCCCTCATAACCCCAAAGCACATAAACATAAAGACTAGGTGTTTTGAAGGTAAAGTAACTGATGTTGAGCTACTAGTAAATTTTGTCGTCATTAATATATAAAATTGAACCAATAGCCAAGAACTAATTCTTTAGGTCACTTAAGCTATTTTATAGAATTTCCTGCCCCTTTAGAACAGTGAAACATACTTTAGTTTATCAACTAAGAAAAGTCTGAAAGCAGGATTTCTCCTCAGGTTCCTCAGCAAGGTTCAAGAAGTTGTTCTATTTTGGAATTAACTCCAAGCAGTGTAGATTTCAGTATTAATGTTTCCAACTGCAGCCAGGTCTGAACTGAAATGATCAAATTGCCACGGCCCAAGGTAAATAGAAGTTATTTGGCTCTGGTGAACCCTGCAAAGGGCAGACAGAAGCAATGGTTTACCAAAATCAGAGGCTGGATAATTGAGGTAGAAGCTGCTGACCATATCAGCTAGCACTGATCATTGAGCTACTCTATTTCTTTTGCTCCAATTTCACTCTTTGCCACCATATCAGAGAATCAGGCCCCAGATAGTAGGAACATTTTCCTGGCTTCCCTCGAACTCCCTGGCACAATCTTACCATTCTGGGTTGCATACAGACTGAACTGACTGCCCTGCTGGGTGCTGTTTAGATACAGCTGTGTTGCCACAGTGGTTAACCTCCCACTGGGGAATTGATGTGTGGTGGGCAGTGTTAGTCACCGGGGGAAGCAATCTGGCCATTTCTGGGGGAATTTGTTGTTCAATTGAGCTCAACACACTTCATAGAACAAGAACCCTTCCTGCCACAAGGAGCAGGTATCTTCTTTACCAGAGGAAGATAAACTAGGTTTGCTTCAGGCCTTATGGTTATTCGCAACCATTTGAAGCCTGTAATTTCCAGACTTGTGGATTACTCTTTATGATCAGTTAGGAACCAGCCAACCTGCCTAGTAGCCCATTTAAGGCAGTTGTCTGGAAAGTGTTCTTACTCTCTGTCTCAGATTTCTGACTTTTTCCTGGCTACCTCTAGACTCCTTCCTTAGAGAGCCCAGCTCACCTCCTGCAGTCTGTATTTCATCCTGGTTACCAGGCTAGCATAATGATTTCTGTCATAGGGAGGGCTACATGATCTTGGACTATTTCCCTCTAAATGAAATAGTATTTTGTAGCTGGATGTCTCCTTTCTAAGGCTCATGATTGTGTCATAGGCATTGCTGTATGAGTATTTGTTTGAGAGAATGGTAATATTACAATTAAAACCAGAGGCAAGCCACTCATAAAGCAGGATGCTAGGATTCAGTTTGTTAGCTCAGGAGAAGGAAGAAGAAGCTAGCCTGTCTTCATGACTGATCAACTCTATTCTGGCCAGATCTAGAAGATTGGGTGGTATGAATCAGAATAGGGCTGAGGAAATCCAAGACCCAACCAGAGATGTAAAGCTCTAGTTGACCTCTTGCAAGGATTTGCTTTTGGGTACTTTTATTCTAGTCTAGAGGTTAACACTGCAGAGCAGTTTGGAAAGGGGTGATGGAGTGACTCAGGACTTGGAGTTGGCAGATGAATTCAGAATCATTGGTTTCTGACCATGTTCCTTAACTACTTCGGAGTCTTAAGTTTTCATAGAAAAATGAAAATTAAAAACATACATTCTGCAGGATTGCTATAAGGTTTCAGAATAGCCTCTGCATTGCCTAGCATATGATAGCTATTGGATTAATAGGCCTGTCATAAACAATTGAAAAATTACTGCTAGACCAATGATGACAGACTCTTATAGACCAATGATTTTAATTAACCCTGTTCTGTGTCTTTAAAATCCATTCTAAAATGTCCTTTAAGACGTTTTTCTTCTTCTAAAATAAAAAGTGTTCAATGTCATGTTTATAAAACCAGAGAATTAACTCCACAGCTATTATTTTGTGCATTTCCTTCCTCTACCTGTGTTTGTAGATAAATTCCATTTTATGATTCCAATCCACAGTGTTCATCTCAGGCTGTGTTTTTTGTATCCTGCTTTCTTCACTTAACATTATAACAAGAAACGGATCTTTCTTAATTTTCTCACTTTGTGAAGCAACAAGTTCCTGAAAATGTTCTCTTCGATGGAACTATGCCTAGTGTATGTTTACCCAATACAGAAGCAAATTCCTAGAAAAGTGTGAGAATTCTTTCTAAATGAGATGCAGTTTTATAACCAACAGCAAACTCAGACGCCAGGACTTGTCACATGGCCCATCTAAAAGAATTTATTTTGTCTTTTGGAATGTTCCAAACACAGACAAAAAATTGAGGATGATTATGAAATCCTAGGCTGTTTTCCCCCCAGCTTGTACCTTTATGAATACCTTGATTTACTCATCTCCATATGCATTTCTTCACCCATCACTCTTGCCAGATTATTTTCACACACATACTGTTTGGTTCCACACATGGCGCACTTTTAGGACTGATCTCTTGGTTGTTCAATGGTATCTGCTTCATGCTTATTTGGTGCCATGGGAACAAGCTCGATTTTAGGATTGTACAAATGTTCAGCTCTAACCCCCACCATGAACTAACTGAAATTTATGAGAAATGGAGCCTCCAATCATCTCAGCTTTAAACAAAATAGAAGCATTCTTCTAGATTTCATGCAAGCGTTCAGGGAGGGGACATTTGCAAGGCATTTACCACTAGCTTCTCCATTGACAGAGATTCAACAAATAAGAAATCTTCACCTTCAGTTGCGGGCATGCTCCTCACTTCTCACTCCTGACAAGATGCTCTGTGGACCAGCCTCCTACCTCTGCCCATCTGCAGCTCTGCGAGGAGTCCTTATCATCCTTGTTTTCTCATGGCAGTTGCCTCAAACTCTCTATTAAGAATTTAAGCTGCTCTAGTATGAGCCAAGCTTGTCAGGACAGGAAATTTCATCTTTGCTGTGCAGGGAATGGGACCCAGAATCACTCTGAATGGTCCAGAACTGTTCATGTGGGGTCAAGTTAAGGATTCTGGTTACTTCTCCCTGTCTCACCAGATTGAATTAGTTTGGCTTCTGGAATCATATAAGTCCTTTCCCTGTCCCTCCATTTTTTTCTATTAGGTGTAGAATTGATCCTCCTGTCATCGGAGGGCTAAGTGCTCACTCATATTGGGCAGAATCATCTTTATGGAGGCATGACCTTTTGAAAGGGTCACCGCCTGAGGTCTACTGGGGTTCCTGGGATGGGTCTATGCACACAATGGTGAATCCAAGACATTGGAATTGCTGGCAGGACAAAGCAGACCAGGAGGAGGAAGAACAGCATGATTATTTCTCTTAGAGAGGACATCTTGTTTAACAGGCTGAGAGCATGGAGATACTTGGTATAAGGGAGTGACAAGGAGCTGTTATATGGGGTTGGGTGTGGCTGGCACTTTGGGGAGAGCTGAGTCTGTTGTAGGTTGGGTCTGTGCCTGGCTTTGTTGTCCTTGTTTTGAAGGGGTTGCACTGTGCCCAGCTTCCATTGTTACTTCAATTGTTGCACAGCTGGGACCTGTGTGGTCCAGTCTCGTGGGGCTACTGAAGAAGCGCAGAACAACCCAGAATTCCCATCTTTCATGAAGATTTGCTAACAGTGAAGAATTTCCCAGTGCATGCTTCCAAGTTTATGGGAGCCTCTACTCTTTTATCCTCTCCCCCCACCCCCAAATCTCTCCCATGGGGAAAAGAAAAGGCCTTTACTTTTCTCTGATTGTACCATTTTACTCACTGTCTAGCCTCATTTTATTGCACCTCAATTGGGAGGTTTTTTGGGGGGCAAGGAGGGAGCATCAGTCATGGGGTTTGAACTCAGGGCCTGGGCACTGCCTCTGAGCTCTTTTTTTTGCTCAAGGTTAGCACTTTACCACTTTGAGCTACAGCTCCACTTCCAGTTTTCTGGTGGTTAATTGGAGATAAAAGTCTTATGGACTTTCCTGTCTGGGCTGGCTTTGAACTATGATCCTCAGATCTCAGCTTCCTGAGTAGCTAGTTAAGGCATGAGCTACCAATGCCCTGCTCAACTGGAAGTTTTCTATGTCTCTCTGATGCCAGGGCCTTTCTGCCTGGGTCTCTCTAGACTTATTATTGCCATAGTGCCAGTGTGGCTTTTTGTCTCAGACAAACTGATTTATGACAAGAGAATTCTCTGAATTCTCTGAAAGAATTTGATGAGCTCTAGGCCGTACTTGAGTTTTGATTTCTGGACTTCTGCCCTGTCCTATGTAGCTCAAGGCCTTGTCGTTAAACTTAGCTCAGAAGATTATCCTCGGTTCTGTCTGGCAGAGTCTGGAACTATGTTTCAGAGTCCTCAAGCCTTGGCTGCTTCCTTTAGGCTGCCAATTGGCTTGGGTTTTTAAGAATTTGATTCCTTGCTGCTGGGTTCCTCCCCTCCAATGGGGCCATAACCAGATGCAGCCATCTTAGTCCGGTTGCACTTCCTATGCGGACAGCTTGTCCTACACTTACATGCTGTGTGGTGCCTGTTGGTTCTCATGATGCCCCAGTGACCTGGGCTCCAGCTGCTCCTCACAATGTTGGCACTGTCCTCAGACCCTTTTGGTTTCATCTTTCTTGTTCCATACTGGGAACTTCTCACCTGGGTTGCGATTTTATTATTATTATTGTTGATGGCCACCATAGCTAGACATGTTCTATCTAGTCATTCTCCCCATGTATTCCTCACAGAAATCCTAAGGTTTAGGTATTAGAAACATTTTACATAGGAAGAAGTTAAAAGGACTCAAGAGAGGTTCAGTAACCTTTCTAGTGTTTGTCTCTACGTAGTGGTAGAGCTGGGGTTCAAGCTAGGAAAATTCAAAGAAATATCTAGAAAATAAATAGGAAAAAGTAGATTCATAGATATAAGAGAAATTTTAATGATGGGGATTGGGGATCAGGGAATTTTGAATCAGTTCATTCGTAGAATTGGGGAACTATGCAGCATACTATTCTTTCTTGAAATAAACTAATTGTCCTTTGTCAATTTGATTTTTATCATTACATGGTGTAACTCATTTAAGAATGTCCAATGAAATGTAATAGATTTAGACAAAATTTGACTCTGGCTTCAGAGATGTAGAGCATATATACTCATAGCTCCTTGTGAAAGTTGCAGATTCTGAAGATACACACCTAAAATCTGGGGGCCAGGAAAGGAAACTTATCTTGAGAAATAGAATCTGAGAAGGATCCACAGAAAATGAAGTTTACCTTTAGAGGTAGTATGTTAAAATCCTGTACAAGTTTAGGGTATTGAATGCAAAAGTCTGAAATAGGTCACCTTAAGAGTGTAGTTGTGGAGGTGGGAGGGAAGGGAAGATAGGGGAAAAACAAAGGAGGAGGTTAACAATGCTTGATAGGAAATGTACCCATTACCTTGCTCATGTAACTGTAACCCCTCTGTACGGTATTTTTACAATAAAAACATATTTAAAAAAAGAAAATTACAAATTCTTCAATTGCATTTCAATTTGAATAATTGTTAGGCTACAATAATAGAAAAGTCTATTAAGTATAGCCCAGGAAGAGAAAAACCAAGGAACAAGAAATGTCTCCAGCTTTATTTAGACAAGAGGGTGTCCTATTTCAGGGTTGCCATCCTGTTTTTGATGTAGAAATCTTTCTTGGAGACAAAGCTCACTCTAAAACCAGTTCTAGTAGGAGCAGTCCCTTAACAGCAACGCACTTTCTTGGATCTGAAGATAAGCTTACAAAACAATTAGTTTGCAGAGGGTCTAAGGGATGGGAAAGAGAAATCTCTGCAGATGAATGGACTTTATTCTCAAACTAGGCCAGTTCACTTGTCTGTCTGTGTTGCACTGGATCAATTCTCTCAGATGGGTTTGGACAGCACAAGCCCCTTGTTTAGAGCATGATGCCCTTTGACTCAACTGACTTTAAGCTCAGAACTCACAGTGACTCCATCAGGCACTGATACCTTTAAGATGCTCTCTGGACCAACTAAGTATACTTTTATAGCTGGAAAACAATCATGTGTTTAGTTATAGGAAGGACAAGAGACTTCAACTGGATCTCCAATTGCCAGGAGGCCATATCCTTTTAGGCATTAAGACATTTGGAGGTATAATTTTCTCTCAAGCAGCTGACATTTGGAAAACACTGCCTTTTCCACAATAGGAAACAGTACACATGTGTATTTGAATGAGTAAAATGGATAACTCTTATCTCCCAAATAGGTGGGTGGATAATTCAAATCATAGAATGGAGATTTCAGTGAAGAGGAAGTGAACAGCGGCCCAGTGAGTCAGTAGAAAAGTGGAGTTAGGATTTGTGTGTTGCGGAATTCTTATCCTGTGCTCAGTTTAAATCTCACTTATTCCAACTAATGTCATTACTGTCTGTATTTCTCCTCAACTGGAGCCTTAAGCCAATGTCTTTTGATGCTCTCAGTTTGGGTTGGCTCATGAATTTCCAGAAAATTTTGGACTTTGTGAATGCTCTCTTTATCATATGTAAAACAAAGTCGTCATTAGGAACATACATGGAAAAATAGAAATCTCATTGAGGTGGCTCTTAGTAATGGACAGAGGGCACAACCCCCTATCAAAATAAGATGTGAGCCTGGCCCGAGTGGCTCATGCCTATAATCCTAGATACTAAGGAAGCTGATATCTGAGGGTCATGGTTCAAAACTAGCCTGGGCAGGAAAGTCTTTGAGACTCTTCAAATATCTACCAAAAAAAGCCAGAGTGGAGCTGTTGTTCAAGTGGTACATGCTAGCCTTGAGCTGGTCAAGCCCAGGGCCACCACCAAAAGAAAGTTCATGGTTTATGGTTTTGTTTTTGTTTTTTTTTGGTGTGTGTATGTATCAGTGCTGAGGCTTGAACTCAGGACCTGGGCACTGCCCCTCAGTTTTTTTTATGCCCAAAGCTACTGCTCTACCACTTGAGGCATAGCTCCACTTCTCCATTTTTACTGGTTAATTGGAGATAAGAGTCTCATGGACTTCCTTGTTTGTGCAGGTTTCAAATCATGATCCTCAGATCTCAGCTTCCTGACTAGGTAGGATTACAGGTGTGAGGCACTGGCTACCAGTGCCTAGCTTTGTGGATTTTGCTTGGGGTTGATTTTTTTTTTTTTAATTATTGTGAAAATACTGTACAGAAGGGTTACAATTACATGAGCAAGGTAATGAGTACATTTCTTATTAAGCATTGTTGCCTCCTCCTTTGTTCCCATCCCTTCCCATCTCCCGCTCTCCCAGACCCCCAAGCCCCCCGCATTCCTCCCCAAGTTGATTTCTGTGGACTGAGAGGTAACTTCTGTTTCTCAAAAGCTTCAATTGTTCAACTCAGCTGCTGTGAAGTACTTGGTGGAAAATAATTGTGAGTATGTGAAAGATGGTAAAATTGGAATGTGAAAAGACACCTTATAAATACACACAAATTAGACCAGTCCCCCTGAAATCAAAACCCCTATCATTTCTTAAGTATACATCTTAAACTCAAATTATTTACAATATAGCAATTAGGTTATGGTGCTTCTTATGTCCCTAGAAGATGTGTATGAGAAACTTTCAACCTCCCTTTGCATAGTGTCACCTGCCCACTCCTTTGCCACCCTACTTCTTTGTGTTCAGCCACATCCCCTACCCCTGGGTCTTGCCTACACACATCCTAAACCAAAGCCAAGGTGACCTCTGGTCCTTATTCCCTTTGAGTGATCCGTTTGTTATGTCATCCATATCCACTTGATGAGGTTTTCCTGGCCCAGAACACAAAAAAAGAAAGGCTCCATGGAACACAGGCTCTTCATCTTTGAATTCAGCCCAAACCTTGAAATTCTCTGGCCCAAACGGAGAATATTTACCGGAAAAGTAGTGAATTCTGGGATGTCAATGATTGCTTTGAAGTTTCTCCTTCTAAGAGAAGGACATCCTTTTATATATCACCCTGGCTTCTACTGGGTACTTGCCGTTTTTGAAAACAAGCCTACAAAAGGCTTTTGCTAATAAGTCACATGCACCATGAAGTTGAAAGGTTGCCCATCTGGCCTGAAAACATTTTGTCTGTGAAAACGACTTGGGGGACACAGAGGGAGAGGTGGTCAGAAAGGAATAAACACAGCTGGTTTCAATATTAGAAGCAAAGATAGGCCTTCTGCTCTTTCTTGTGGTACCTGCCTCAGGAATCAGATCAAACACATGAAGAGCATTAGTCTGCCCCGGCTGTGGGGGCGTGTGAGCATCCCGCTGCTGGGGCTAGTGGTTGAGGGGCTGCACTTCCCTTACTGGGAGCTGTGGCAATGTCATCTTTTCAGCCCCTCATGTCAGCACTCTTGGTTTTCACTAATTGTGAAAGTTCCTTTTTTTATTTTTTTAATTTGCAGAAGGATCTATGTCTTCCTAGCCTTGTAAAAATCATCCTGAATTTAAGCTGCAAGTATGAAAATCCCCCAGCAAATGAGAAGCAGCTTTTCTGATTTCAGTGATAGAAAGTGGACTTTTATTTTCTATTTAAAGAAGGATGAATCTTCAAAAGGTATTAGGAAGCCTAGCAAGAAAAGCAAAGAAATGCCTGATAGAGATTGTTTCCTAAAAGCAGACAGCCTTGAACAAACGCATCCGTCTCTGCTCATGAGCATCACTTTCAGTTTTTATGAAAAATAAAAACAAATTTGGAAAGGAGATTACTTGTAATGTGGCAATTGTACCAGAAGTTTAAGGAAAAGGGAAAAAAACTTATTATTTTAACCAGATGACATTCATTAAATTTATCAGATAGTGAGAATTTGGCATTTATAATCAAATACAGTAAATTTTAGAGACTTCCTATGCTTGTTGCAAGGAAGTCTTAGTACTCTTTTTAGTATGTAGTAGTCTTTAGTTAGCTTTAGTACTCTTTTTAATACTTTCATTCCCATTATACCTTTCTTATAGACTTCTAATTAAAACATATTCACTGTGCCTCAAGATTGAAGCTGTGCCCTGTCATGGAAGAGAGAATTCTCTGCCCATCACCACCCTCATTCCTGGCACTTGAAACCTTCCTACCCATTCCCCAGGTTCTCCATGGATGATACCATTTGTTTTGTTTGTTTGTTTGTTTTTAGTGCAGGTCCTGGGACTTGAATTCAGGGCCTGGGTGCTGTCCCTGAGGCCTTGCCCCCTCTTTTTTTCCCCCAAGGCTAGCATTTGAGCCACAGCTCCACTTCTGTTTTTATGTGGTTAATTGGAGAAAGAGTCTCATGGATTGGCTGGCTTTGAACATTGATCCTCAGCTCTCAGCCTCCTGAGTAGCTAGAATTACAAGCGTGAGTCATTGGTGTCTGGTTTGTTCTTTTTATTTTAACAACCTAACAAATCCTACATACATTTCTTCAGCATCAACCACTCATCTGCACTTTAAACTTGAACGCGAGGCAGGAATTTCAACCTCAACACACTCT
Organism: Dipodomys spectabilis; assembly: GCF_019054845.1. Classification (NCBI taxonomy): domain Eukaryota; kingdom Metazoa; phylum Chordata; class Mammalia; order Rodentia; family Heteromyidae; genus Dipodomys; species Dipodomys spectabilis. The sequence goes on along the minus strand of NW_024870678.1, from coordinate 625,613 downwards.
AGTCTCTTGATCAACACGTCCCTCTTTCCCTCCCCATTATGCAATACCTTATGTCATCTTCCAGCTCCCAAGAATCTAGGAGTCATTCTAGACTCAGTTCCTTCTCTTCCCTTAAATCCTGTCACACTTAGCCTCATAACCTTGACTATCTTCACCTGTCTTTCTCTATTTTCATCATCTACACCTTGGCACTGGTGTTCCTATGTACTTCGGCAATGATCTTCCACTTGGTCTCCCTGCTTTCTGCCTGGCTGTCCACTGACATACCTTTCTCCTCCTCAGCCAGACCTCAGTACATTTCAGATTGAGTGACTGTTGTCCTTGGAGTTCCAGTGGCTCTCCAATTGTTTGACACTGAGTCCGGATTTTCAGTATGGTGTTCAAGGATTCCCAGGGCTAGTAGATTCCTTTTCTTTATAGCATCTTTAGCGACCCTGAAATCCTGATGGTACCTGAATGTCCCCCACACCCCAGATGAATCTCTCTGAAATTTTAAAGATCTGACTGATATCACCAACAACCCTCCTCACCCTTGCCTACCACCAGCAAACACATCACTGCTACCCGGTAAAGGCAAATTTCTCCTCTGTGCTTTGTGCTGTTTGCACACTATGCTGTGATTATCTTTCACCATTTCTATGTTTATACTCATAGTTGTTTTTCCCTCTGTTGTACCAGACTCTTAGCAAGTGGAGCCTGTGGGCTTTGCCCAATTCATGTTTCCATCCCAAGCACTCCCCACAGTGCCTGTTAAGTAGTAGCTCAGCAGTCAGGGTGTTTATTGACTGAATAAACCAGTGAAGGCTGTGGCTTCCCATGTGTCAACAAAGAGCCTATAGCTCTCTCTAACCAAGTGTGAATCTTAGGGACAGGAGCCCTATTTTGTTTCTACTATTTCCTCTGTAGTACCCTTAATCTGAATAAAATCCAAGATGGGCTGGGCTGGGCATGGGGTGGATGGGTTTGCCTTTTCTCAGAACTATCTTTGCCTACCTCTTCTTCTCTTCTGAGCTGTTCACATAGTTCTTCACTATCTTGAGCTTTGTCATAAAAAACCTCTAAAGCAGGAAAGTCACTGGGTCAGGATTTGTAGATTGCTTGTTGCTTGCTTTATTTACATGGGGCCAGAAAGTCTTTGCTATATAGAAGAATTCATAAAGCAAGAATTTGCCCAATGTGTGGTAGTAACATTCATTTTGAGGAAGTAAGCCACATTTCAGATGAATGTGCTTGAGCTATTAGCTATTGTTCATGTCACAGTAAAATCATTTCCAAGGAGTCACAATCTATTCTATTTAGTAAATTCTCCTGAGTATCAAATCTGTAATATCTTTATAAAAACAACTTTTCACATAGTATTCCTGTAGTCATGTGGTGTGATTTGCAAGAAGATAGTATGATCTGAGTGTTTGTGCCCCTACCCCAATTCTTGTGAAATCTAAACCCTCAAGGTAATGAGGTTAGGAGATGTGGTCCTTGGGAGGTAGTAGGTCATGAAGATGAAAACTCTTAGGAATGGGATCAGTGTCCATATGAGAAAGAACTCACCCCTCCCATCATATGAGGATACCATGAAAAGGTGACATCTCTGAACAGAAGGTGAGTGCTCTCTGGACATGAAATCTGTTGAACATGACCTTCATAGCCTCTAGAAGTATAGGAAATACATGTTTTGTAATTTTCAAGCTACCCAAGGTATGGTCTTTTGTGTGTCAGATAAATGTACTAAAGCACAAAGGGTTTATATCACAAATACATCTTGGAGGAAACTGAAATGGAAAACCTATTCTGATCAGAGTTAATTTATGAGTTCTAATGTTGGTGTGTGGCACAGGATCCACATGATTTCTGGCCTTGATGCTTTGGAAGCCTTAATAAGTTTTAGGTAGAAGTCCACTAGAGAAACGAGACAGAAACTTTCTTCCTTTTTCTTTTCCCCTCCCTTCCTCCCTTCCTCCCTTCCTCCCTCCCTCCCTCACTCCCTCCCTCCCTCCCTGCCCTCCTTGCCCTCCCTTCCTTCCTTCCTTGCTTCTTTCCTTCTTTCCTTCCTTCCTTCCTAACTTCCTTCCTTTCTTCCTTCCCACTTGAGCTCTGAGAACAGATCCAGAGTTTCAAAGGTATTTTATTTACTATTTTGCATGTGATGACAGCTCACCAAAGGTTTACTATTAGAAAGGCACCTGCCTCCCAATCTTGGCTGGGAGCCAGTAGCTGGGAACCCAGATAACAGACCTAACTCATTAACACCACTGGTCATCAGCTGATCTGAATTAAAGTGTGGCTCAAGGAAAGCTATCACCTGGCAAGTGATCCACACAAGGCTCAAATTTAAGCCTCATGTCCCACCTACCAGCAAGCCTTTGCCAAGGAAGCAAACTGATCACAGAATCAACAAGGTTAGGGCAAAAAACTGGAAGGAAACAGGGATCGATTATTCATTTTCCTCTGAGAATTATACTATATTTTCTTCTTCCTTTATTTTTTTTCTCAAGACTTTTAAGAACTACAATTAAAATTTGGACAGCCTGTAGTGGAAGTCACATTTGACCACCTCCAGCCTTAAGGCTGTTATTTTTGTGAAAGTCTATTTTAACCAAAGGAAATCCTGTTTCACCAGCAGCACCGGCTACAGCCTGAGATGCACAGTCTCAGGAGTGTTGTGAGGATACAGGCTCTCTTTAATCTCAGAATAAAAATATTTGATGTTTACAAGGTGTATTAGTATAATTGGAATGTGTCTGCCTGTCTGCCAGCCTTCCTTCCATGCTAGGACCTCATAATTAAAGAGCATGGTGCTCATGTGGCTGCCTGTTTATCCTTTCATAGCCTCCCCTGAGCAATCATGGTCAAGACCGTTACACTAGGCCCCAAGACAGCTCATCCAAGCAGAGACAGCTGCAGTGGTAACAAAGGAGAGGACAAAGTCCACTTGCAATCCATCTAGTACTCTGGGATAAGTGGGAAAGAAGACAAGGAAAATTCAGTCTACAAGGGATGTCTGCTTTCCCAAGAAAATATTGGTATGTGTATGCAGAGCATACAAAAATACCACACACACCTACAATAGGAAATGCACAAAGTGATTTCTCTTCAAGGCCAGAAAAAGAAATACTTGTCTCCTTGTGCATATGGAATCCAACATTAAGAATATAAAAACATCTTTAAAAACAACCATCAGGCAGGGTAGAGAATGTAAGTGCCATCTGAGAGTTCTAGAGGTCTAAAGTGCCCTTTTAGAAGTAAAGTTCTAAAGATAATGCCTACCCATAGGTTTGTCCTATAAGACACAGTCAATTTAAATATGGAATAAAACAGTTCAACTAATGACATTTTCTTGCATAAAATACTATAGGAAGGGACCAGTAGGAAGGGGAAATGGGGTGGGAGGGTAATCAGAAGGGGAGTTTGAACAGGATAAAAGTACGTTATATATATACTACATATCTGAAAATGTCATAATGTTATGTCATAATGAAGCCTAAAATGTACAGAAAAGTATCTTACTGGGTAAGATACACAATGTTTCTGGCCCTGCTGTTTTATGGCATTAATATGTTTTATGTAGAAGCAAGTCTGCTGGAGAGATGAGAGACTGCTTCCTTCCCTTCCCTCCCTCCCTCCTCCCCCTCCCTCCTTCCCTCCTTCCTTTCCTTCCTTCCTTCCTTTCCTCCCTCTCTCCTTTCCTCCCTTCCTTTCTTCCTTTCCTCCCTCCCTCCCTCCCTCCTTACCTCCTTCCCTCCCTCCCTCCTTCCCTCCCTCCCTCCTTTCCTTCCTTCCTTCCTTCCCTCCCTCCCTCCTTTCCTTCCTTCCTTCCTTCCTTCCTTCCTTCCTTCCTTCCTTCCTTCCTTCCTTCCTTCCTTCCTTCCTCCCTCCCTCCCTCCCTTCCTTCCTCCCTTCCTTCCTTTCCTCCCTCTCTCCTTTCTTCCCTTCCGTTCTTCCTTTCCTCCCTCCCTCCCTCCCTCCCTCCCTCCCTCCCTCCCTCCCTCCCTCCCTCCTTCCTTACCTCCCTCCCTCCCTCCCTCCCTCCTTCCTTCCTTCCCTCCCTCCCTCCCTCCCTCCCTCCCTCCATGAGAAACAGATTTTTACACATGGTTTATGGGACTGAAATAACTTGTCAGCTGATCTGTCCCCTGAACCTAATGAAAAAGACCCAAAGGAACAAGCTATTAGAGAGCATTTTCTTTTTGAAAGTTGTTTTTAACAACCACAAATCTGAAGTGTGTCAAAAGAACAGTTTTGTGATTCATTTGGGTAATACTGTCTTTCTTGGAATGAAACATTTCTTTTCATATAGAAATTGAAAAAGAAGCACAGCCTGAAGCTGAACTTACAGTTGATACAGCTTTGTAAACCAGAGCAGTTCCAGGGCACAGAACTATTTCCCAGAGTGCTGTCCGTGAGGAGGAATAGTACAGGAAGTAGATAGTCTTGGGGACTGGCTAAATATAAAGTTTCCCTTGGGGCCAACACACCCCTACTTCATACCCATTTTATTCTTTTTAGGATACACTCAGATTGATGGCAACTCTTCAGGACATACAGACCTTTCTTGCCTTTATTGATGATTGATTATAGCTTTATTCGGTTATTTCATACAAATATCAGGCCAGTAGCAAATATCTGTTGCATTAAGAATGCAGAATGTGTACTTACAAACTTATTTTATAAATGTTGAAGAGGGAGAAAAATCTATCTCTTCAACTTTTGTTTTAAGATTCTCACTGTCCCTTACCATGTAGCACAAAGTCCAGGTTGGACACTTACCATTTCTTAGTAAATATTAACTGATTTTGTTAATCCAATGGCTATTGTAGGTAGCTCAATTGTAGGCCCATGGTTAGCAAACCTTATGAAAACTTAGGTAGGTTCTTGGAGGCTATGGTATCTGTGCAATGTTGAAGAAACAAAGGGAGAAAAACATCAGATAAAAGGAATTGTGATTCTGTTCTTATTTAGGCCTTTTTTTCTTTGTATATTTTTTCTCCTAAGGAAGTGAGATCACTATTTTGCTATTTGTATGAGCATCATAAAAAATCTGAATGTAAACTTTTAGTTGAAGAACATACTTTGCAACACATTAAGGCTTACTTGCTGCTTTTTCCTTCAGAGTGCTGGAGTTTTGGGTCTCTCCCTTTTAGCAATGAGGTTTCTTTGAATAATTGAGGCCTTAAGAAAAGTTACAACACACTGTCTGTCTTCAACCTGCCTGCAAGACTCTTTGCACGCAAACACTCCATTGACGTCAGCAGAACTTGGGTGAAGTTCTTTTTTTTCCTATCTCTGGGAACTAGAGAGTGAGTGGGGGTGGTAGATGGAGTTCATGGGACCAGGCCTGGGTGCTAGGAATGAGATGACTGTGAAAACATTTGGCATGTTACAGTATTCTAATAAAATTGAGTCTTGGACTATTTTCCTATAGAACAAGCAAAAAAAACTCACACTAAGAATGACATTTATTTCAGGAACTTAAAAAATCCTTCTATTGTTTTAGATAGACAGACAACTGTTTTATAGATTATGAAGACTAGCCACCATGAGAAGATTTGGCAGATGATTTTAGTAGAGAGTAACTAGGCTGAATTTATTAGGTTCTCTGAGGCTGATCTGCAAGAAGAGAACGTGGTTTCTTAAGAGTTGATACTCAGTACAGTGGATAGATGTATTCATAGGCATATATTATTCAAGTTAGCTTTAGAATCTTATGGGCACAAATATTATGAGATACAAAATAGTTACTTTAATTTCTCAATCATCTACCTTCCTTGAGTAGGACATGACTTGCTAAAACTTGCTCCTCCCTCCCCATTTTCTCTCTCCAGTCTCTCTTTCTCTTCCGTTCTTTTTCTTCTTCCTCCTCTTCCTTTTGGTGCCAGTACTGGGGCTTGAACTTCGGACCTCAAGCTCTTCACTGTTTTTTTTTTGTCAGTCGTGGGGCCCGAACTCTGGGCCTGGGCACTGTCCCTCAGCTCTTCAACTCAAGGCTAGCACTCTACCACTTGAGCCACAGCTCCACTTCAGGCTTTTTCTGCTTATGTGGTGCTGAGGAATCAAACCCAGGGCCTCATGTATGCAAGGCAAGCACTCTACCACTGAGCCACCTTCCCAGCCCCTCTCCCTTGTTTTTATAACCCTCGAGGATACTGTTTTACCACTAGAGCCACACCTCCATTTTCAGCATTTTGGTGGTTAATTGGAGATAAGAGTTTCCTGGACTTTCTGCTTGGGCGATCTTTGAATGACAATCCTTAGATGTCAGTCTCCTGTGTAGCTAGAATTATAGGCATGAACCACCAGTACCCAGCTTAACTTCTAAAATTTTTTGTCCTATAGATGTAAGCAAATCCTCATTCTTCTGTATTAACTATAACTAGGATTATTCTGTTTGACTAGCATTTTTTCTATGTCTATGTACTAGCTTCATATAGATCTATATGAATGAAGAACAGAAATGGGGAAGAATGAAGTCAAGAATTCAATGTATACCCTGCAAAAAATTTTAAAAGTAAGGGAAGGGAAGGGGTGGAGGGAGTGGGTGAGAATGTTGAAAGAGATGACATGGATCAAGATGCATTCTGTTTATAAATTGCTTCGTTAAATGGCAACTCCTTTGAATAGCTACTTAAAGAAAATTAATAAAAATGCAACCTAGTTGAGAAGATAAGACACAAATGCAAAGCATTTATGAGAACAAATTCTCTTTGGCATGGTTTGAGATCTTGGTTTAATTGCAGTGGATATAGTAACTAAGGGTAGTGGTATTCTGTAGGAGCAGAAGAAAGCTTCTGGAAGAGGTAGAAGTTGAGTGATTTTGTGAACAGTGTAACATATATAAAATATCAGACAACAGAGGATGGGAAATTTTAAAATTCATTTTGAGCTTTCTTGGGGCCAACCACGAGGTCATGCATAGATAGTTTCAAGTTGAGCTACATCGTGGTAGCGCATAGACATAGCTAAGTCCTTCAGAGTCTTTATTAGACATGTTCCTTTTATTTATAGCTCCCATTTGATTGTACTCATCAGGTTGTTACTAAGAATGGTAGAATTTGAAAGCACTTTGCAAAGAACCTTTCCAAACTCTTTTAGTTCTTCAGCTAATTTGAAGAGGAAACGGAATACCACCATCACCACCAACAAAAGAGCAACCAAATACCATGAAACCCCCAAATTTCTTGAGCTTGGCCAGGTGTCTGTTGCAAATCTTACCAATTCGAATCAATTTTTAGCTTAATGTGAAGATTTTTTTCCACTCTTGTTATTCAGTTTGAGAGAGTATAGTTTTACATAGTATTTATTAAGTAGCTTTTATGTGTTCAGAGTTTTCTTGCCTAGTTATAGTTTTAAGTTCTATCTTGGAGAACTTAAGATACTAACAGCAAAAAATACAAGGTTGAATAATTTGAAGTTAGCAATAGAAGGTCAGGAAAGAAAGTAGAGACAATCTAAGACTTTGATAGCCAATGAAGAACAGAGAAGACCTTACAAGTGGTTGGAAATGTATGGGGAAAGCCTTGAACCTGGAGAGTGGAATGATGAAGGGGTGAAGGCATTAGACTTAAGAGAATATTGCCAAAGAATTCTGACTTTTTTGTTATTTGAGTGTGCTGTAATAAGAGTCTTGAAATACTTTAATATTGGCAAAGGTTGATCTCTCTCTTTCTCCATGAATGGGAATATACAAATCCCTTGATTTTCTGGTCAGCTGGTAATAAGAAATACAAATACATATATTTATTGTAATTGGTGGGAAACTTTTGTGATTGTTACACCATTAATTTTAAGATTTAAGCCATGAGGTTTTATTGGTTAAAAAGAATCCAATTTGCGATTTCATTAAAAACCCCCATAAATAATCTAAATACGTTGAGTTTCAGGATTGAAAGTTTTATAACATTCATGAGAAAAGCCAAAACAATCAAGACTTTTCCCTTTCAATAGAGTATTTGGAAGTAAAAGTTAAAAAGTAAGTATGAGAAATGCAGAAGTTATAAAGGGAACTTGAGAATATATTTTTAGACTATTCACCAGACACACGTTTTTTGGTGGTTGATTCCAAACCCCTTGCAATAGTGTTCATCCAGAATGTGATCAAATCTAAATTATTATAAAATTATTATAAAAGGGGCTGGGAAGTTGGCTCAATGGTAGAGTGCTTGCCTTGCATGCATGAAGCCCTGGGTTGGATTCCTCAGTACCACATAAGCAGAAAAAAGCTAGAAATGGTGCTCTGACAAAAGTGGTAGGGTGCTAACCTTGAGCTGAAGAGCTAAGGGACAGTGCCCAGGCCCAGAATTCAGCCCACACGACTGAATTTAAAAAAATTATTATAAAATAACTTTTTATATTTTCATAAGATGTTTATTGGAAATTATTACAAAATTATTATGAAAATTATTATAAAAGTCATGTAGAATATCTGCAGATTTATGCTCCTGATAAAAGGCAAAGTTGTCAAGAGGGTGGTGCTTCTCAGTTACTGCTGTACACATGGCCCTTTTGGTAGTTAATTGAATGTGGAGTACGATGCAAGAGGTTTGGGGTAGGACCTGGATCCTGTGTTTTTAAGAAGACAACACGCAACAGGGCCACCCTTGGTGTGGGACCTGAGCCGAAAAGCTGAATAGAGAGGTAGTGAAGAGCACAAAATAATCCTTGCTCTACAGACTTAATAGATTGGTGTTACTTTATTCCCCCAAAAAAGTACCCTGCAGTATCAGGGAGGGGAAAAAGCCTTTACCTTCAGCACTGCCCAGGGCTGTGAGCTGCTCCTTCCTGAGATTACTAGATTGTGGAGAGGGCCTGTGGGCAGTGTCTGACCACTTCTTTCTGAGTGGTTAGCACAGAGCAGAGCCTCAGTAAATGAATACATTTAGGGAATATCATTTAGCTAGCAGTGTGTTTTATCTCATTCCACAAGCAGAACCCAAAGAAACACAAATGTTCCAATGTAAAAATAAGGCTACCCCAGCTTTAAGAATTGACACAAAGGTAGGTGCAAGTGGTTCACCCCTATAATTCTAGTTACTTAGGAAGCTGAGATCTGACAAAGTTTGAAGCCCTCTTGGGCTAGAAAGCTCATGAGGCTCTTTCTTCAAGCCAGCAAAGAACTGGAAATGAAGCTGTGACTCAAGTGGTACAGTGCCAGCCTTGAATGAAAAAGCTGAGGACAGGACCCCAGATGATGAGTTCAAGCCCCAGTACCTACCAACACACACACACACACACACACACACACACACACACACACACACACACACACACACACACACACACACACACACACACACACACACACACACACACACACTCTCTCTCTCACAGAATTGACCAGAAGAAAAAGAAACTCAAACCTTGAACTACTAACTATACAGTACAACCAAACCACTATGACTGGTGAGTTCAAGAGAAAAGGTGAATCAAGTTATATCTCACTTCCTGAAGCACTCTGGTTGACAATAATTTTGCCTGTGCTTCGGTCTCCCAAGGGCCTTCCATCCTAACCTCCTGTTCCCAACCCCCCTCACTGAGATGTCCTTTACCCCTCTTTAGGTCTCTGATGCTGGGAGCCAAGGCCACAGTGGCCACTTTGCTGTCCTCCCAACCTTCACTGCTTTGCCTGTGTGAGTCTGGAATTCTCCCCTGAGGCATTTCTGATGAAGATCAAGATGTGTTTTCTGTTTTTTATCATTTACTAAAGCAGGGTGTGTTTCTTTCTTCCTATGTGTCTGTCTGCCTGCTTGCTAGCCATCTTAGTACTACTTACTCTCTTTCATTCACTTCAGTGTTGTAACTATTTCTTACTTAGGTACTGACATATTTAGCATTATCTCCATCCTTCAGCTTTGCTGAGATGCTTACTAGTACTTGCCTTGCAGACTTTCTTCTGCTGCATTCCTTTTTTCCTGTGGGTTTGTTCCCCCTCATTTGGCTGTGACAATAAAGCACGGCTTGCCACCAAAACTAGAAACAAAGGTGACACTGGGCGTTACAAGTTAGGACTGGACTGTTAGGGGTCATGACAACATTTAAAAAAAAATGTTTATATGACTTTCTGATTATTACTGGAGAAACATTAAACTAAACCATTCTTAAAGAGAACTTGAGGATCCCTAAAATACTTTAGACCAAAAGAGTATTTTCAAGTCCAACTCATCATATCTCAGGGCATCATTTTGAGGCCAAAAAGAGGTCTGGAGAAATACTAGGGTTCAAGAAAGAAGCCTTTGTGAACAGCAGTGTTAGTCTGCTGGTGATTGTCCCTATAAACCTGTGTGGTGACAATTATTTAATTCAGAGTTAATTTGTTGTCCCTAGACAAGACAGCTGCCCCAGCCTTCCATATGGGGCATTGGTGACTTCTGCCCATTGGTTGCATAGCATCTCACTTTTTGTTCTCAAGGCTAACAAACAAACAGGAAGTCACTTGATCTACCATGACTAAAAGTGGCTGAGATAGCTCTCTGAAGTATAGGGTCTAAGTTTTAACACTGTCATCTTCTTGCCTTTGCATGATAACTTTCTCATCAAATTAACCGTGCCCATTCCATGTGGCTCTTGCTTGGTTCTTCCTTGGGCTCCACCCTTGTGAGGACGCTGATCCATCTGGAGTGGCTCTTTCTCTGAGTGACATTCAGGAACACCAATCATTCCATTCTATTCAATTTCTCTCTGCTTCCCTGCCAGGAGGTTCTACAGTTTGACCAACATCTAATTTTCCTCTTCAGAGTCCTTCCCCTAGACTGTAATCAGCTGGTGCTTTGGTTCACTTCCTTTCAAGTCCTCTTCCTCTTTAGTAGATGATAAGAGTTCTTCCACGTCAAGGCACTGCAGAGCAGAGCTTTCTCTTCACTTGCTCTGGCCCTCTGATGGGATTAGTGAACATTGTCATTTGCATGGATGGAATTCAAGGTTCTGAAAAGCAAATGAACATCTTTTTCCTGCCTTGAAAGTGTCCTCGTGGATCAGTGACTACAAAATGCAGTATTCTTGTCTCGAATAGTCATCTGGAAATTGAGGAGTCATTCTCACTTGCTCCTTTTCCTCCCCTCTTGGTTTTTCTTGTTTCATTTTCTTTCTTCTTTCTTCTTCTAAGTTGGCTTAGGATATCATCATTGTGGTTCTCATTGCAGCCAATACCCATGCTCTGATTTCAGCCCTACCCCTTCAGAGTGATTTTTCTAAACACAAATCTGACAGTCACTCCCTGGTTTTAAACATTTCAGTGGCTCCCTACGGCCTTCAGAATGAACTTCAAACTGTTCTGCATGGCTTCCAGAGTTTTCATGAGCCGGACTTCTTACTTCTCAATGTGGAGTCTTGGAATACTGGCACACACTGGCTCTGGCTGGTACTGAATTGCTTTCAGTTCCTCTACAGCATGCTGTCCTTTCCCACAGCCACTCCTTGCCGCATGCTGGCCTCTCTGCCTGGAGGAGGCTGCTTTCATAGCCTCTCTCAGGGACTCAGTTTAAACTATCATCTGCCCTAGGTGAGTTCTATTGGCACAGTGCTTTGTGCTCAACTCTTGCAGTCCTTGGCACTCTGGATTGATTAACTTGTCTCCTTCACTTAGGAAAGCGAACAATTGGAAGGCAGTGGCACTTCTGTTGGGGGGGGGGGGGTGGTTTGAACTCAAGGCCTTATGCTTTCTCAGTAGTTGCATTACTATTTGAGCTATACTCCCAGCCCTTTTTGTGTTCATTATTTTTGAGATAGGATCTCACATTTGTGATTTTAATCCAGAATAAATAGATCATCACAGTTCATTTAGCTTAGACTGTACACCTCCTATTTATGCTTCTGGGTAGCTGGGATGACAGATGTATACCACTGTGCCCAGCTTTGTATTGGTTGAAATGAGGTTTCATGGATGTTATACCCAGGATAGCTTTGAACCCGGGTCTTCCTGATCTCTGCCTCTTGAGTTTCATGAGTTACCATATCTGGCCAAGAATTGTATCTTCAACTTCTTGGAATACCAGAACTTTCCAGAAGTCAATTTCATGACAAAGACATTTTAGAAGGGCCAAGAGGAAACCAGACATTTTAGTGTGAAACCAGATTTTACTTCATACAAGGTTACCAACTATCATGTGAACTTTTCAATATCATTTTATTATTAATTTATTTCCATTTTCTTATTCTCTTTATCAACTCATGTCTTGGCACTTGGTACATTTTTAATACATAGGATCTGCTAGATATATTGTTTAAGATATATTTATGGGTAGATACATTACCACTAACCCAGGGGTCATCAAACTGCATTATTTAATAATTATGTCATCTTCATTTAAGTTTACTCTATAGCTGTATTTTCTGGTCTGTTTCTTTCTTCAAACTAATTCTTACTGTGCCCAATGCTTAATCTTAAAGTCTTACAGAAAAGCAAAGGATTAAATTTGGGAAAAACCAGGTATCCACAATTCATGCCTATAATCCTAACTACTCAGAAGGCTGAGATTGAGAGGATCACAGTTCCAAGTCAGATGAAACACTATCTCCAAAATAAAAAGCAATAACAAACAAACCCTGGGCTGGATGTGTACAGTACTAGCCAAGCAATCAAGCTGAACAAGTACAAGGCCCAGAATTGAAAACCCAGTACTCAGTTAATAAGCAAGCAAACAAGTCTTGTGGGAGAGAGAGGATTTGAAGAAATCCTTCAAATCCTTGATTAATTGCTAGAATTTAGGGATGTAATAGTGTTCTCTTAAGCAGAGTTGTAGGATGTTTCTATCTCTAAGTGCGAACCAGGTGAAACCAAGTTTGATTCATTGTTGATAGGAAAGAGAGGTAACAGTTACTACATACAAATGTCAAAAGTTATCTGAGAGTTAAAAGTATTTTCGGGGAGGCAAAGCAACATTACATGTTGATAGTATTTAAAAAGTGACTAAAAGCCTGGCACTGGTAGCTCACGTCTATAATCCTAGCCACTCGGGAGGCTGAGATCTGAGAACCACAGTTGGAAGTCAGCCCACTCAGGAAAGTCTGTGAGATCCTTATCTCCAATTAACCGCCAAAAAGTTGTAAGTGGAGCTGTGGCTCAAGTGGTAGAGTGCTAGCCTTGAGCAAAAACACTCAAGGATAGCCCCAAGGTCCTGAGTTCAAGCCCAAGACCAGCAGGTGTGTGAGCGTGCACGCTCACGTGCACCCCCTCCTTCAACCCCTTATGCAATGTACTTCATGAATTACATTTCCATAACTAGGACCTCACAGTGACAACAATGATTGAATATTCACCTTTCATTCAGTATTTGTTTATTTCTTCTCCTCGTGGGGCTTTTTCCAGATGGTGCAGCAGACACAGATTGCTCTGTCCTCATACAGGTACTTCTGCATGAAGAGACACTCCACAATAAGCAATGAAAGCAAGTAAAAACAGCAGCAATAACAAAAACTTGAAAGGCTGAGAAGCAATAGCATCATGATTTTTCTATTGTCTGATATTTATGACTTTTGTGCTTTAGGGTGGGAAACATTTATAATATGTAATTAACAGAGAGCTCTTAACTAGAATGTATAAAAAAGGATAAAGAGCTTCTCAGTTGCTTTTTAGAACACATGTACACACATGTAAAACTAAAAGGGCTTTCAATATAGTAAAACAAATGGGCAAAAGAAGGGAAGAGCCATTGTACAAAGGAAGATACCCAGTATCTCTAATTTAATATTCAATGAATACATAAATTATACTTAATCTCTCTAGTAATCAAAAATGCACATAATGGAATATATATAATAAGAATGGTGTATATTTATAAACTAATGATTATATAATGGCATACATATAATCAGAATATAATGGTATATATAATATATAGTATATAATAGCATACATATACACAACATATGTTATGTAATATATATATATTATATATTAGAATGGTTAAGTTTAAAACATTTTTAAATTATTTAAAAGAAAAACTCAATCCTGATTTCACCAAGAGTTGAGAGGGATAGAAAAGCAAATAGGCATCTGTGAGTATAAATTGCTACAACCACTTTGGAATATTGTTTGCTATTAGCTACTAAAGTTGAGTCAGCAGACCCCAGGACCCATTAATTTCATTTCAATTTACATATCACTACTGTTCCTTTTTTTTTTCCATTCCAGTTTCTTCTTCTAGATGGAGGCGCCTTTGTCACTCTGATTTCTTATCACTTTTTCTCTATCAGTTTTTGAGAACCTTTATTGAAATCATGTTTTGATGGTTCCCGCCTCTTAGTCTTTGTGATATTGTGGGTTTGTTATACCTTTTCACTGTGCTTCATGTTTTATTGCAGTGGAGAGGGAAGAGCGGGAGGACTCTTTGGTCATTTTGATCAAGAAAATGCACTATTTCATTACTGAACATACCCGTATTTACACTGCATTCTCAAGTGCATCTCTACCCCCCATGAGGAATCACGAGTATTTTGCTACCTCTCACTTCCCTTTCCTGCTTCAACATCTGATTCGGTCTCATTTCTAAATTGTCAAGGTTTATGTCATTTACATTTTTTCCTTTAACAAAACTAAACTCTTTTATTACTGCTTTAAAGACTTTTAAAGGTTAAAACCCCCAAACAGCAAGTCACTTGACTGAAGTTATTTTGAAGGTAATGCTGTGTCACTAAAAAATCTCATCTCTTGAACAGTGTCTGATGTGTCAAGGTCTGTTGGATCCTGGTAGTTATTTTCATCTCTGTTACTCCTTTTGGGTCATAATCAAATGCCACTGTTGTGGGATTCTCCTGTCATTCTTGTCCTTGTAAAATTCTTCTTTTTGGGTGTATGTGGGAGAGTGGAAGTGGGAAAGAAGAAATGGACTCTGACTTTGTGGAGGAATCTATCCACATTGAATTCTTGGATAATTCTAGTAATATTTCTGAGTTTGTATATGTTTAAAAATGCCCTTACTACCATGACTGGTAAGGCACAAATATTTTAAAATTCAAACAAATTTTCCTTAGTAGATAAATGGCACTGCTGCTTCTTGTAGCTTTAGCATGGTGAAGGGAAGCCTAATGTCAGTCTGGTTTCTTGTCCTTTAATCTATTTTAAAAACCATTAGAATTTTGTCATAGTTTTTTTTCTCAAGACAGCATCTTATTATTATTTAGTCTAACAACTTGCAACCTTTTTGACTCAGCCTCCTGAGTAGCAAGGGGTGGGGGAGGGAAAAAAGTAAGAACAGGTACAACAGCTCCTATAATCACTATATAATGGTCTATCTCTACTCATAATCACTGGAAAATAATCTACCTCTATCTTCACTAAGTGTTATTTGATGGAGTTGGTGACCTTGCTTTACCAAACAAAGACAAGGCAAAAGGAACCAAATCCCTCAGTGGCAAACCGGCCGATTTAGTGAAGCACCTTCTGATCTCCTGTTTTACAAATAGATAATGCTTGACTATACATACTTCGTATCCAGACTATAATATTTTATTTGTTCCAAACAGTGTGAAAAGTGTCTACTGTTTATTTCCTAAGATGAGGTCACTGTAGAAAATAGCTCACTATCTCTCATCAGCTCTATTGTTACAAAACATGAAACAAATATACTACCTTGGCAATAGGAAGCCACAGTTCCACTAGAGAACATACAGCCAGTGTGTCACAATAGAGCTTTTGTGCTCAACCACTTGAGACACAACTCCACTTTTAGCTTTTTGGTGGCTAATTGGAGATCAGAATCTCCTGAACTTTCCTGTCCAGGCTTACTTTGAACAGTGATCCTCAGATCTCAGCCTCCTCCATACGTAGGATTACAGGCACCAGCCACCAGGGACACCTAATTCATATTTTTAAAATTTGTTCTGTGTATTGCTTTCAAGTAATTTCATGACTCTTGGGTGATTCTAAAGGACAGGATGCAAAAGGCAGAGAAGGAGAAAGAGAGAGAGAAGAAAAGGAATGACAGATGAGGAAATAGAGGAAATGAAAATTCTACTTTAAAGGAGCATTTCCCGCCCCCCCCTTTTTTTTGATATAACCTGGTTGTGGCCTCACACTGATTTGGGAAAGTCTTAGCTCCTTTCCCTCTGTCATTTTTTTTCTTTTCTCCTCTCTTCTTTTCTTTCCCACTACATCCCAACACTTGCCAGCAGACATAAGCAAGCCCATGTTATTATTTAACTTGTTTTTGTTTCCCTACTGACAATGATTCCCATTGCATTATCAGTTCCATTTTCTCTGATGAGAAGGGCATCTCTCATAAAACCAGAGACCAGAGACCAGTGTACTGATCACATAATTGTTCACCCTAATCCAATGATCACTAGAACCCTTGGGTGGAGGATAAAAGGAATGGCTCTGTGAGAAACTTTCAGCTTTTCTATTGATGGAAAGTACTTTTTCTGGTAGGGAGGGGAGCAGGGTCTGTATTTCCTCCATTGTCTTCACATTTCAGCCCAGGTACAGAATGGGCCCTGTTGCCAAATGCTGTCTGCGGTGTTTCCCCCAGACACCAGCTTAAATGACTACCCTTGGCCTGTATCTGTTACCCTGCAGACCAAACAGGATATTCAGACTTGCTCAAGAAGGACATCATTCTTCTTGTCTGTCTGTCTGCTTCTAGGCTCCATCTTTTTCTTAATAAAAGAGTTGGCTATGAAGCATGTTGCTTCTTCAGTAGCTCAGCAAATGAAATGTGTTGTTAACCCAAGGCTTAGCCATATTATTTGTTTCACGATCAATTCTTTTCTTTTCTGCTACAGTTTGCTTTTGATGACACCAAATTCATCTGTAATAAATCTGTGTCTATAATTGCCTTTAAGGATTTTAAGACAAGGAAATAAAATGAAAACAGTAACACCCTTTACAATCACATCTGTGCTAGCCACAGCTCATTGAATTCAGGGGAGCCTTGAAGGCAGGGTGGTCCCCTAGGAAGGAAAGAGAGTCTTTCCCTTCATCCCTTGTGGGCCTAATTCATCTAATCTGAAGTATTTTACCCAAGGAGCTCTCTCACTGCATAACTGGCAGAGAAGCAGATCAATATTGTTATCTTAAGTCCATGGGCTCCAAAGACCTGGAAGCTGTGGTTTCCTGGTCTCTGTAACCATGGAGAAACCATCACCCTCAAGTGTCACCCACTGTGTCATCCTGTGGTAAAAACCTTAGTACATGATACCAGCCCTGATTCTAGGTTCATTTCGAAGCATTTCCACTAGGGCCTGCAGATGTGTAGGACTGTGGGCTCTGAGGCAGTGGCTGGAGTCACACCTGGAATCCAAACCTGAGAAGAAGTTGGTCTTTGGAAGATGTCACTTCAGTGCACCTGGCCAGGCTGAAAAGGAATATGGAGCCAAACAAACTCTCCTACCACTGGCTCTCTTTGATTGTGTGTTTGTTCTTCAGAAGGCAGACCTCCTGCTGGCCAAGCCACACAGGTCCTAGGGGGTTTCTCAAGGAAGCTGGGGACTTAGTGGGGAGGAGGGGTGCCCGGTGTATCTCTGCTTGATCCAGCACAAAGGCTGTTTCTGATTTCTGGCCATGGCTCCTCACCATCTGCTCCAGGCTGCAGCTGCTGCTGCTGCTGCTGCTGTTTTATTTGGTTATAGGACACATTACTATTGTTGATTCATCATTACATAATGTTTTATTTATTCTCACAAAAACTTAATACTACATTGTTGTTCTTTTGAATAGAAGGCAGATTTGAGGGACTCAGCATATGCGTGGAAACCTTTGCATCTTCGGGAGAGGGAAGTTGAGAGTTGGGAAAAGGGACCAGTAATTATTCTGCTTTACTTTCAAGTAAAAGCATCTCCATGTGCATGGATGGAATCCAGCTCCATCCTAACCCACTTTCAAGATAAGTGACATTGAGAACTTGAAGAAAGTCTTAACAAACATAAATTAGTGCGATTCAAAATGCATGCAGTAGGGGCTGGGAAGGTGGCTCAGTGGTAGAGCACTTGCCTTGCATGCCTGAGGGCCTGGGTTCAATTCCTCAGCACCACATAAGCAAGAAAAAAAAGCCGGAAATGGCGCTGTGGCTCAAGTGGTAGAGCACTAGCCTTGAGCTGAAGAGCTGAGGGACAGCGCCCAGGCCCAGAGTTCAGGCCCCACGACCAGACCCAAAATGCATGCAGTAATGGGCACATACATAGGGGAAGCTATTCTCTGTGAAGAATGGGCTGTCTTGTAGTTTATATTTTTCGAAGTACTAGTGTTTGAATTCAGGATCTTGTGATCCCTTGGCTCATTGGCTCAGCTAGTGCTCTAGTCTTGAACCACACCTTCAGCCTGGCCTTTTTACTTATTAATTGGAAATAGAGTCGGGCTTTTTGCTCAAGCTGGCTCAAACAGTGATCTTTCAGAATGCAGCCTCTAGAGCAGTTAAGTTTACATGGAAATTGAACCAATGTCAAGCTACAATAAGCTGCTTTTTTTGTTTTTTTTTTTTCAAATGTAGGTCCTGGGGCTTGAATTCAGTGGCCTGGGCATTGTCTCTGAACATTTTTTGCTCAAGGCTAGTGCTCTACCATTTGAACTATAGCTTCACTTCTGGCTTTTTGGTGGTTAATCAGAGATAAAAGTCCCATAGACTTTTCTCCCTGGCCTGGCTCAAACCAATTGAGATCTAGGAGTACAGGCATGTGCCACTGGTACCCAGCTGGGCTGTTTTTACACTTTCCTTACTCTTCTGCTTTGGAGTCTGAAAGCACACTATACAGGATTGTTCAGCAATTTTTCTTGCAAAAAAATATTAGGACTTGCCCCTAATATTGTACCACACACACCATACATATATCATTGATTTGGAAAGAGGCTTACAAAGAGCTTATCCATTGTTTCCTGGGACAATGAGACAAAATAAAGTATCCTGCTTTGTACAATGCCCTCCCTTTTGTGTTTAAAAAAAAAGCCTTTATAGTCTATAACTATTGAAAGCCCAGAACAGTATTTAGGTCTTATTTCTAATAGTTTACACTCTAGGACACACTGACATGGTAGGACATTACAACAGTGTGGAAAACACGGTCAAGTATGTACATAGTTTGGCTGTATAAATTATATCAATAAAATTAAAATGTATCGATATGCAAATACAGGTATACATTAGGGAGCCTCACTTTTTAGGATTTTCTGATCAAGATGATACTTGAGTGCGATACACAGAGGCAACTATGTTGGAATCACGAGCTGTATGAGGACAGACAAACCTGAGATCAAGTTGGGAAGGTGAGGCTGTGCCCTGAGCGGCCTGTTTGATAGTTGACATTTGTGGTGGGTATGTTGTTGCTCACTCTAATCCCAGAAACTTGAAGGGTATTGGGAGGGATTGTGGGGGGGGCACTGTTTGTGAGCAGATCTGAGCCACCGTCAGTTTGCTGCTGTGGGTAGTTTGCAGCTCCTTATGCACAGAATGCTAACTTGTTGGGAAGAAATTGGCTTACATTTTCACTAAAGGCAAGGAACTTTTTGATAGTGAGTGCCCATGATGCACCTGAGGCTGGCAAGAGCCTCACATGGAATTCTCACAGTGATCCCCAAAGTCTGAGCGTGTCCCAGGGTTCCACAGATGATAAGACCAAAGCTCACATCTCCACCATAGGTGGCCAGTGTCATAGGATAAGGAATGTAAGGAACAGTGCTACTTCTAGGTCCAAAGGCAAAGCCTGTCACCTCCTGCCACCAGACAACTGTTACCTCATGCTATGGTTTTTTACCACTTGAGCCAGGGAGCTCAAACTGTTTTGCCACTGCTTTGGAATATAAGGGGAAGAGTTGGTCATCTCCTAACAAAAGCTAAAACAAACATGAGAGTAAACGAAAACTCATGAAGTTAGCCAAAATGTTTGTCTGTTAGACCAAAGATGGTTGGCTCGCTTCTCTCATGAGATAAGATTGGGTGTGGATAGCTTTGTAGGATATAACTTAGTGGAGGTATGTGGGAAGCCCTGGATTTGGCCATCAATACCACTACCAAAACAAAAGGGGTGGGGGATGTGGGAAAAGAAGGGTATACTACCTAGAAGGGAACGCTCTAACATAAAGGAAGTGATTTGATTGTCAAACCAAAAAGTACCTTCATTAGAAAGCACTTTTTAATGTCCAATCCCAATGGGTTGCTTGAATGACCTTCTGGCAGACTTGCATATTAAGATGCTGCTGTGAGATTCTTTTCTTCAATTAACTAGCAAAAAGCTGGGAGTCGAGGTGTAGCTCTAGTAGTAGAGCACTGGCCTTGAGTGAGAAGGCCAAGCAAGAGTGCAAGGCCTTGAGTTTAAGCCCCAGTACTGGCATTCCCCTGCCCTGCCCTAAATGGGAGGGGGGGAAGAGTGAGAGAGGGGGGGAGGGAGAGGAAAAGGGGGGGAGAGGGAGAGGGAAAGGGAGAGGCATGCAGAGCTAGGATGGATAGTGAAGAAAGTGCCCCACATGATGGCTGGAACACTATCAGAATCCTCATGGCCACAACCCTAATCCAAGCTGTTCCTCTAGTAACATGTGGACTGGTGAATAAGATATGTGATTTCCATTCCTGGGTCCTTGGTATGTTTGTTAGAGTTAGTGAAATTCTCCATTATCAGCTCATATATCTGATATAAAAATGATCCTCAGATCCCCCCCCCCCCCAAATTCCTATCAGTAAACACATTTCTCACCAAGTCACCAATGCACAGACTCACTCCTCAGGTTCCTACCTGTATAGCTCTGGGCTCAGCCCTTCCTCAGCCTTTCTTCTCTACTTCTTAGTGTTGCAGGCAGATGTGGCCAGCAGAGAGGTTAGGGAGCTAGCAGGGTAGGACAGCTGGGGATCATTAGCAACAATCAAGTTGCTGCATTAAAAGGCAGCAGGGGTGAGGCCTTGGTTCTTCTGTTGGCCTGCCTGAGGAAGCCATCTGGACAGAGGAAATTTGCCTTAAACCTTGGCAAGAGAACTTTGTTCTGTTTGAACTTTGTTTAAAGGCCCAGAGTGGGTGATCATTTTGTTTAAACTTTCCTTAAAACAAAGAGTGGAGATTCCCACAATTAACAACAGGAACCTTCTTCCACTTTTAACACACTTGATAGGAAAAAAAAAAAGCAAGGACTATTCTGACATCCATTAATGTGCTCAGTTAGCAGGATGGAGAGAGGGCTGCAAAGGAGTAGAATTTTATAGTTGCAGAAGAACGAAGATAATGTAATCAAGGAATAACCACTTTTGCGTTATCCTTATTTGGATCTTCTCTGTTGAACATATTGATTAACGAGGGCTTTGGCCTGTGTCTACCTGATTAAAAGTTCAGCAACATTTTCTGGATTCACCACTGGCCTTTGCACAGGTATTCACATAAAGCTTAGAAATAATGGGGTTTGCCACTGTGTCTTAAAGTGATTGAACAGGGACCTGAACATAGCTCTGAACAGCAGAGCTATGCATGCAGCTGTTTTTCTTCCAGCCTTATTTATTTAGTATAGTCCAAATATTGGCGTTCAGCCTCGTTCATAGAGGGACATTAATGAGATCAAACATTTCTGCTTTAAAACCATTCTGTCTTTGGAACCATTCTGTGTATGAGAATTACTAGAACACATACATGCATGGAAAGTCCCCCCGAGAAAAACCTCAGGACCTGATTGGCGTAGCTCTGTAGAAGAATCTCCTGAACCCCTCATGCACAGAACCAACCCCGGATGGGATTTTTGATAACCTCTTTCCCACTCTGAGCCTCTCTTCCTCTCACTGTGAAATTTCTGAGGTGCACTAGATTTGATACCTTTCTATTCTCATGCGCTCTCATTTTCTGATAGGGGCGGAGTCCCACCCAGGTCACTTCCTTGGACAGTTGCACTGAAAGAGACAATCACTGCCCTTCTAATGCGTATCCCTCTTTGTCTTGGGTCACTTCAGTTTGGGATCTGCTGTCAGGCCTCTCCTTAGCATCACTTCTGCCATGGCCCTGAATTTCCCTTGTGCTACTGCCTGTTACAGTCCTTGCTGAGCTGTTCATCATGACTACTGATGAGTCCCCCATGTCTAACACCATAGCTACCAGCTGGAGGTGAAGAGGATCCAAAACTATTTTTTGAATAAAGAAAAGAAAAAAACCTCAGAAAGAAATGGATGAATGAAAGGAATGAATGAGCGTAAGCATTCCTAAGAGGTGAGTTTAGGGAAATACAATGGCAAGGCTTCTTGTTTTCCCTTAGCCTGGCTGTTAACCATGCACAGAACTTGAACAAATATTTAAAAATAGCCCCGATTGCTTCCTTACATGCCAAATGCAGAAGAGTGGGGGCTGTGTGGATGGAGGCAGATGCTGAAGGAGAGTTTCTCAGCAAGAGGCATGGCAAGTGAGAGCCCCAGTTAAACTATTCCTAAAAGCACCCTGGCATCTGCACTGCCTACAAGGACCACTTCCCAGGGTCTTGATGTGTTGGATATGTTGACAGTCAGGAGAGAAAACACAAGTTTCTTCTCTCTAACAGCAGTGGGCCACTCATCAAGAAATGGCAGCACATAGGGTCTCCACCCCCATGACTTCCTAGAAACCCCTCCTACTCACAGCTCCTCTTCTGAAGGGAAGTGCTTCACCCCATTGTATAGATTCACCATTGTATAGATCCCTAATATAATCCATATCAGTTACATATGTGATTAGTCTGTGTTGCTGAAGAAATATAGGCAGGCACTGATGGCTCACACCTGTAATCCTAGATATTTAGGAGGCTGAGATCTGAGCATCACAGCTTGAAGCCAGCTCAGGTGGAGCTCAAGCATAGAGCACTATCCTTGAGCAAAAACTCAGAAACAGTACACAGGCCCTAAGTTCAATCCCAGGACCATCACAAAAACAAAAGCAGAAACAACAACAACAAAAAAGACATATCTAATAGCAGGATATGTTTATTGATCATTTCATGTGAAACTGTGTATGTGTAGGAATCAACTACACAAAAAACCAGTGTGTGCTTGTGTTTGTGTTACATATCAGAAACAGGCATTTATAAGGTGCTGGTGTAATCTGCTCAAAAATGAGAAATTAGGATTTGTAAATACAAACAAGGAAAAATTTGCTTGTCAAAGTAGAGGCATAATTATCACACAATTCTTGCTAGCCGTTTCTGAATGAATTGTGTCCTTTCAGTAAGTTTTCCCTTGGGTTTAATACTTAATAGATGTATTCTGAGTGAAGGTAGTGGATGGCTACTTCCTTGCATTGTAGAATGTCTGCAGCCTTCGTCAATGAAAGTTACTTCTTAGTTTACATCACAGTCCTACATGATTGAAGTAAGGTGCGTGGTGTCTTGGTTTAGCTATCTGAGGGCATTAAATGGTACAAACCTTGATCATTATGGCCCAAATGAGATTTCTCTGTTCTCTTGCAAATGTTACTTGTGTAGGCAATAGCTAGACAATTTTAAATTAGTGATGCCTCCTTAAAGATGGTGAAGCTGTATAATTAAAGGTCTATGTCTTGGCACATTTAGTTTGATGCAATATTCTTTTTCCCTCTGAAGAAGGTGGGTCAATCATAGGCTTCAGGCCATGTGCAGACATGTTGTGGTCTCTCCATCTCATTTTATGTGTATTTCAAAACTACCCAGGATGTGCCACAATGGGCCTCGTTCTAGGAGACAGAAGATTGCAGTACAGAAAAGGCGCAGAACTTTATGAGGGTTGGACCATAAAATCCTTTGCTCTTTTTGTCTAGGATGAATCTAGTTTTACTCACCCCTCATTTTCTCATTTGTTTCTCTTAATTTTGCAGAAATGTAGTTCTCTCATTAATCTCATGGAATGACCAAATTTTAAGAGCAGTATGTGTGGGATGAGAAGTCTGGGTTTGGGTTGAGAAAGAGAGAGGGGAACGCAAGGAACAAAGCTAGAGGAAGGAAAGCCTGCTTTCTGGACAGTCTCTAAACTGTGTCCTGTAGCTCATAACTGTTCTCTATCAACTAAGAGGAGAGGAACTGATGCCCTGTGCCAGTGTGTTCCAGCCGTATCTCATTGAATTCTCTGTTACCATTTGAGCTAGGTATTACTTTTTAGCCTTGATTCACAGATGAGAAAAGGGAAGTACAGAGGAGCTAAAGAGTAGGGTGTTTTTCTCATTTCTTAGGTCAGGATATCAAAGTATGGACCTTCCACAAAAGCTGGGGCATTGTTAGGGATAACTTCCCTGCTGTCCTGCACATTTCAATATATGCCTTGCAGCTCCCAAACTCCCTCTGCAGATCCTCTAGTAATAAGATTGAGTCAGCCCTAATTCTACAAGTTGCTCGAGTCTCCAATATTTTAGACAGTTGGTAAAATCAGGACCAGAAACATGTCTTTTACTCTGCAATGGTTTACACTAAGCAAAGCAATGAACAAGGAAGAAAGTTCAGGTTTGCTGGGGAAGGGTCATTCTCTCTGATGTGTGTCTTCCTTCCATGTTCCCAAGAAATACTGGGAGATGGGAAGATGCAAGGGAAACCTGGGATTTCCATCAGCCCTGTTAGCACTGCCCCTTGTCTGCTGCGTTGCTCACTCTAGTCCCTCTTGGAAACACATTGACTAGACCTAACAAAGCCTCTAAAGTTTTAGTGGGTCACATGGGTTTTGGTGAGGAATACAACATAGTAAGAGAACACAGGAGTCTTTGGGGACAGGAAAATCAGTTGTAGATGATGGTTTGGGGGAATAATAATGACAGAAAAATCACTGCTCATTGAAGTGATTCCACTTGTAGTTCTAAGAAAATTTTCAGCAAGCTATTTGGGGGAGGAAACAGTTTTATTGCTCTTGGACACTCCTTATCAGCCTTAAAAAATAAAAGTTTCTCTTCATCTAGAGGGGGAAGTTTTCCATTACTATTGGTGGTTTATACATGAGGCACCTGCTGGAATATGCAGTTTGTTTTGTCCAGAATATTAAAATAGAATTCATCTGCTTTGGATGGGGGACAAAAGGCTCAGGGAAAGTATTCCTGAGAAAATAAAGATTGCTTAGTTCATGCTCTATGATATGTCTTCTCTCTCTTACTTTCTTCCTCTCATTCTCCAGCTCACTCCTAATTTAGTTTGAAACAAATGCTTGTAGAGCCAAGAGTACTCCTAGATCATCTGGGTGTGAACTAGTATCTTTCCCTTTCTTTCTTGGACACCCGGGAACAAACAGTTTCCAGCCAGTCCTAGAAGATGGTTCTTAAGCAAAAGTCATATGTGTATTTCTAGGAAAAGAAAGCTCTTATTCTTCTTGTTAACATGGCTTGGAAATCAGGGTTTCAATTATAGTACCAACAATGGAGGCAGCCCGGGTTCTTGGCCACAGGAAGAAGAGAGCTGCTCAGAGGAGCTATAGAACTCATCACAGATTCTGCTTTAGAAAGAACCCTTCCTCTGGAGAAGCCATGACATTCTAGGTGAGCCTCTTCTGATGAATACATGGGCTATTTTGTAAATCTACTTGAAATCTAGCCTACTGGAGAGAAATAGTGGCACACATGGCTTTCTCTGATACCTGAGGCTGTTTTCTAGATCCATCCTAGTTTTGCCAGTGTCTGGATTTCGTCTAAATTGTCTTGATAATGGTCTTGGGATTTCCTGATCACAAATGACTTAGATGTTGGATACTCTAACTTGCCATGGAGCAAGTGAGGGATGAAAAGTCCTACTGTCCATCTTCACTGAGACTGCCCAAGCC